>NW_026605809.1:0-17650 GCF_945859685.1 Eupeodes corollae
AAATGTTTGCTTCCTGTATTAGTAGATCAAATGTTTGCTTCCTGTATTAGTAGTCTCAAACAACAGCTGCAACCCAGAAATGAATGGTTTGATTCCGAATGTATGAGGCTCAGAAAAAATCTTTCGTTTTCCTTAAGTTATTTAGAAGATTTAATTTAGACCACTTTAAGTCTGCATATCTGGAAGCTTACAAAATATACAAACAGGTCGGCGAGGCTAGAAAGTTAAATTACACAATTTATTTAGCGACCAGCTTAGAAAGGTGTAAGGATTCACAGAAGTTTTAATATAATATACGGGAGTTGGGTGGAATCAATGGTATGTCTTTAAGTGTATTACAAGCTGAAGTGCTGGCATCCCATTTCGGATCCTTGTTGACATGTCAAGATGACTTGCACTCGTTTCATTACGCTTGCCCGGAGACAGCCGATAATTTACTTGATTCTGTAATAGTCCTTGATGAACTGAAACTTGCTCTTTTTAACATGAAAAACAATAAGTCCCCAAGAATTGATGGCATTGCCGTTGAATTTCTAAAAAACTCATCTTTAGAATAGAAGCAATATCTTCTTTCTTTTTACAACAACTTTTACGATTCTGCTTCCGTTCCCACGAGCTTTAAAAAACCTGTTATATTTTCAATATTTAAGAAAAGTGATGCTAGCTTCCCTGAGAATTACAGAGGTATTTCAATATTAAATTCCATTAGAAAAGTAGAATTCAGAATACAAAAGGTTTATCAACTGGGTAGAATCAAACAATCACCTAAGTATGTTTCAAGCTGGTTTTCGTGAAGGCTTTTCAACTGTTGACCATATTTTTGCTGTATATAGTATCGGTAACAAATTTATACAAAAGAAAAAGAAAATGTATGCTTGTTTTATCGACGTAAAAGCTGCATTTGATACTGTCAATCGATAGGCTCTGATTTACAAAATGCCCTCACTTTGTATATCTAGAAAATTTCGAAATATGTAAAACTTATGCGACAGTTTGGCATAAGGCCGAGTTTTCAAATTGGCTTTAAACGACTGTAGCAAGAATGTATCCTCAGCCCAATCTTATTTGCCCTTTACATTGGTGATAATTCAGATAATTAACCCGGTGGAGTTTATTTTTCTGATATTCGTATAAAAGTACTTCTTTAAGCCTAGTACATACTTCCTCGTGAAGTGAACGTTCGCCAGTGGAGAAAGTGAACTTTTGACATTGCTCACTGGTACACACTTGTGAGTACACGTTGTGAACATGAACAAACCAAATGTCAAAGCTTCACCAACAGTTCCCGTACATTTTGCACGTGAATTGCCCGTGAACGAAAACTCTCCACTTTGTTCTCCACTCAGCTTCACGAGCAAGTTCACGGGTGAACCAAAAACTGAAATTTGTATGGGTTCACGAGATGGTTCACAAGTATGTACTAGGCTTTAAGTGGATGACTTGGTTATTCTAGCGGATAACTCATCTTCTCTCCAGCTACAAATCAATAGAATCCAAACGTACTGCAATATGTGGGACCTTAAATAAACTCAGAGAAAACAAAGATAATGGTGATTTGAGACACGGAGTTGTAGAAGGTTGAGAGTAGAATGGTGGTTCCTTAACAACCAACCTATTGAAATAGTACAGGAATTCAAATATCTGGGAGTGTTGATGTCTGCTAACGGTAGCTTCAATAAACATGTTCAGCATAAGAGTAAAGAAACTAAAGTAGCTCCCTACATAATGTGGCCAACTTACTTCTCAAACAAAAACATAGACTAAGGATCTAAATACAGAGTTTTCCAAGCAACAATTTCTTGGTCTCACCTATTTTGAAGAATTTAAGTTGATACAACGCCTTTTTGCTCAAAAGATTATTTTGGGTACTTCGTTCGACTCCAACCTATGCAATTCATGTTAAGTCTGGAATTGCACCGATTTATGTTAAAAATTTGAAATTGCATGCAGATTTTATAACACGATTAATGAGCAAACCAAGTTCGAATCTTTACATATCTATCATGAAGGTTCTTCTGCGAACAGAATCATCGACATTTAAGGAGTGGACTCAACTTGCCCGGTTGCATAATGTTTCTCTTGAACTGATTGAGTTTAACATAGATAATTGGCAAGATATCTTTTCGAATTCTATCGCAAAAGTTGATAAAAATATATATCTTCAACATCTTGATAGAGCATCATCATCGTCAACAAGAGAAATTTATAGAAATCTAAGCCACTCCTTAAATACTAATGCGACAAATTATTTTACTAATAGACTTTTTGCGAGAGCTATAAGAACAATTTTTAGAGCAAGGGTTGAAATATTGAACTTGATTTATATTCCGCATCGGTCAGATCTACCTCTCCTTTGCAGTTATTGTACCAGAAATAAGCGTGACGATATTTACCAATTCATTGCTATTTGTCCGATACTACAAGAAATTCGAAGGCTCTATTTTCAACACACTGTCGTTTCTAGAGAACAAATGTTTGGTGTAATGAACGGATCCGTTGGTTGGACAAATCTCTTCATGTTCTGTGACCATGTTTTGAATTATTGAAGAAGCTTTTCAACCTTTTTTTTTTAAATTCTGTTTTTCTAAAAATGTTGTATTGTTCCAAAAGGGAGCCATCTGAAGAGCAACAGAAATTAATGAAGAAATGTGTTATTCTTTTCTTAAACTCAAACTTTCCTTAAAATTATAAGTTATCTAGCTTTAGATCAAAACAAAAGACGATCCCATTTGTTTTCAACATTTAAAAAGTATAAATTAAGAATGTTTCGTGTTATTGTAAAATTGTTTGAATTCGAAATAATAATCAATAAATAACACTCTCACTTCAGTCTACGACCACAAATAAATCAATCTTGGCATTCTTTTTCTTTAATCTATTTAAAGAAATTCCTATTTTGATATGTTTTTATATATAACTCGAGTTATATAAAGTCATAAATCTTATAGCAAGTGGCTTTTTTCTCACCATATATTGTTGTAAAATGTGTGTGGCCTTGAGATTAAGGTTAGTGGCCTCTTATTTCCATGACGAAATCCTCATTTTCCAACCACATACTTTGCCAAATGTTTCCAATAAACATTAAAACGCAACTTAAAATAAGAGAAAATTAACACAAATTCAAAAATATAGCACGTGTCAAAACCTATTAATGCTCACACGCGACAACAATCAAATTTACAACTTTGCCAATAAATTCTAATAGCATACACCTATAAATGTGTTTTTTAACTTATTTTGAACAATAATTAACATTTAATATAAAGTAATCAATTATTTTTCTGCAAAAATTGAAACTCATTAAAATTAAGAAAACAAAATAAGATTCTCTAATTACCGCTCATATGTAGCTTCACATTTACAAGATAAATGTCACTGTCTTATTTCATTTAAAATTGGTGTGTCTTATAAAATTTTCATTAGAAATTACATCACTTAATGCCAAATTAGAAAATTTACTGTCAATTTTAACGATTCTCACTTGACACAAAAACGACAGAAATGAAGAAAAAAACAAGACAATACCAAATCTTCTAACAACTGTTGCTGATGTTTTCTAACTTTTTCTTTATTTATAAATATACATCTATTTATATGTGGATGTATGTAAGTAGAAGAAAACCCAAATGTATATTTTTACACATTTATCATTTGTCAAACCTTCATCTGCCAGCATCAGAATGCTTTCAGAATAAACTGATGGGGACTATGGGAGTTTTTGAGGTAAATTTTGCGTATGCTATGGTTTTATTCTAATGCTCGTTTACGTACTGACGTTGGTGACAAATATCAATCATTTCTCAAAATGTTTTGCGGTATTCAAGAAAAAGAAGAATTATTCAAGAACTTACTTATACACTCTTGTGCATATACATACATTTATACAGCGGGGGTAAATCTTTTAAGCAGTTAGAGCATCATTCATCTAAGTCTCTATATTTCTTACTTTTTTTTTGTTTGGTTGATGCGGTTCTTCTAAACCCTGCAAAAGTATCAACATTCAGATCAAAATTGTATTTAAACTTTTTTATATTGACTAATTCAGAATATGTTTTTTTTTTTGGTTTTTTTTGGAAGGAGGTACGTTACACAACATCAAGAAAACACTTGACGTTTTTAAGGAAATACCTTAAAAATGTAATGTAAAAGGTTCTCGTTTATATGGCACCTATTTGAAACGGTTCATGCACCGCACATCAAGCTTTTACTTTGAAGTTGTGTTTTTTTTTTTTTTTGTTGCTTAGGCCTGGTTGTTTGCTGATTGATTTGAAATGTCGCAGCTTGAAATATTTTTCAATTGAATCTTGGAGATTTATATTAGTTGAAGAAAAAATATTGTGAAATATATTTTCTGTAATGAATTTGACAAAATTTATTTTATTGTCTAAAAGTAACATTAGATATTCACGTTGAAAAAATTTAGAAAACTATGTTCACTCAGAGGTTTTTGAGATGCCACCGAAAAAGACCAAGTTTTCCTTTCCCTATGTTGACGAAATTTGGAAGGCTGTAACTTAGGAAATAGTTGAAGTACACAAGTCATTAATATATCATTTTATAGATAATTATATGAACTGCAGGTTTTATCAGATCATTTCGGAAATATTATAATATACTTTGGAGTTTTTTAAAGAATATAAATACAACTTTTTATATTTTTTACTTAAAATACTACACCCAAATATTTTGCGACAGTGTTTTTCCAAATCTATCAACTTGACCAACAAAATTATTGAAATACTTTTTATTGAACATCTTTCAAATAATTTGTACAAAAGTTTTAATTGATCCCCTTTTACCCCCCTCAATTTATCTGCTCCCATCTAGGAATAAAAAACTTTTTAGGAAGTATTAAGTATTACTTATATAAAAAAGCAGAAATAAGAAAGCTTAAAACTTTGCCACAATATTCGGAATTAATTATCTTGGAAATAGTTTTTGAATAAGTGCTAAATCTAAGACATAATTAGAAAAAAAATTACTAATGTAAGAAAATTATGTATTTCACTTTGTTTTCGAAAAGAAAATGCCAAATATTCGTTCACGTAAAAGAGGAGGGATAAAAAGTGGTTATTATTTTGAAAATGTTTGTAGTTTCTGGCACTCAGAAGTATAATAGGTTAGCGGTTTTTTTTTAACATTTTGTATGAATTTCTTACACAATAAATTGAGTAGGTACTGTAATAGATTTCTAAGATCTAATATGTTTTGAATAAGCACCCTACCTTAAAAATGGTTCAAGTTTTCAACAAATGTAATAATAATTTCTGCTTCTAAATCTCATAAATAAGGGTTAAGAATATTTACTAAAATATTTTGTTCAGATGTTTCGAAATTAATCATATTTAAAAAAAAAATGTCAAAAATTTTATTAAAATCTGAAAAACTCTGAAAAAGTGGACCCTGATTTGAGGTTGAATGAAAAGCAATACAAAAATGCCAAATGGCTCCTACATCACCATATTTTTTGTAAGAATGTTTGAATCAGATTTGTATGGTCTTGAATAGATTGTAGACTATTGATATTTTTAAAATATACTTAATCTTTCAAGTGGTTCCACAGAAAAAAGTTGGAGGTTTCGACTGATGTTTTCGTTCGTATATTCACGTAAATGGTCTACTGATAGGAATTAAAAGACACGATCGCCATATATTTCATCCTATGAGAAGGCTGTTGTAAATACACCATTTCTATTATTAGAACGAATAAATAATTTGTTTGTTAATAATTTTTGGTAAATAAATCAAACCGCCATGCCAGCTAAAAAATAACTTGTATATGCTATTCAATAATCATTCTAGAATTTTTCAAGTCCAAATGAGAGACAATGCTTGGTTAAGTAGTCTCTGAGCTGAAAATCGGCCACATCACTCAAAATTATTTTTCGATAAAAATTAAGTTTTTCATTGAAGATACGACATACGTTTTTATTCTTCAACAACTCAAAATATTTCAATAATTTTTCTATTGCTAACCGAGGAGTTACTTACTTCAATTTTAGTCCAATTTTTTCCAAATGTCAAAATATTTTTTTTCCATCTGAAGTAAATCTTTTTCTTGAAACACAAAAACCACCGTTTAAGCCAATCTATGAAAGATTGACAAACGATTTTTCTTTTTTAATTTATAATTCAATTTAGAGACAGTAAATAGTTATAATACTTTCCTAAAACTTTAAGACGATTAGTTCATGAAGCTTGGTTCCTCTTAACCTCCAGACATTATTTCGAACATTTAAGATCGTCTCCATTTCGGAGTTAGTTTAACTTTGCAGTCCCTGATTGTGTTTTTGAAACCACATATGTAACCATTTCAATGTCAAGGTCACGATGGAGATCGCTTTTTCCTATACACCAAGAGTCATTTGTTATTCTATGAAAGGCTTTGTTTTGAAAATGTTTGGCTACGTTAATTTTAGCATTATTTTCTTTGTACAGCCCTATGGTTAGTTTTAAGTTTAGATCTTCTATTTTCTTTATAATGTCGAGCCTTTCCCGCCATTTTATCGTAATCGACAATTTTAATAAAAAAGAAAACTTATTAAATTTGCCAGTAACACATAGTCTTGAAAGCTATTGCCATGTCTTAACTTAACCATAATTAAAAATGTCCAATACTGACGTTGGGTACAAGTTGTATCAAGAACCAGCAGTAAGCTTTTTAGTTGTCGTTTACGATAAAATTTATTGTGTCGCTTACGATAAAGGGTCGATGTGCTCTTTCAATTTAAATTAAGCATCAAAAATCGTACCAAGGTATTTGACAGTATTGGAGTAAAGTACTTTTATAGACATTTTGTTTCATTTAGCTTAATACGCCGCTTTTGCGTCCGAAGACTTACTTTATCGATTGCACTTTACAATTTTTGTGAAGCTTTGGTAACGGATCTAAATGGCACCAATATTGCAGTATCATCGAAAAAGGTGGCCATGATATAGTTGACATCCACTAGAATATCTCTTGCATATAAAACATATAAGGTTAGTCCTAGGACTCTTCCTTGCGGTACATCGGCGTCTTTTTTCTTTAGTTCCGAGTAGTATCTTACTCAAAGAATCATATTCAGAATTTCGTAGTACTTTTTAAGTTTGTACTCAAGTCCCAAGCGCCAAAACTTGTCAAAAGGTTGGGCAATATCTAAGAATATAGCGGAGAATACTTGTTTTTCTTCCAGTGCCTTTTCCACCAATTGTATAAGTCAATGTCGATGTTGTGCATGATAGTAAGTTCGTTGGGCTGTCAGGCAAGAGGTCATGCCTGTGCCATTCAAAGCTTTTTTTTTCACGGGTACCGCCTTTTACGAGGAATTGACAAATTCTCCAAGAGTAATTCTTGTCATGAAAAGTGCTTTCTTCAATTAGCCGTTCAAATTCGGCTTAAAACTGTAGGGCCAATCCATTCCTGACAACATTACTCTCACACAAGAATGGTTGAGAGTCGTTAGTCACTAGGCCCTTCATGTGTTTATAAGTCGATGTCAAAAGATCACACCTGCAAAAGTCAAATAGTGGTCTATTGAAATAACATTTTATTATTTAAAGACCTTTTTTTTAAGACTGAGTTCATATGGACCTTTTATTTAAAGGACGCCATAAACCATAGTGTGAGAAAACTTTAATCTTTAACTGGTCAGAAATAAAATTTTAAAATGTATTCAATTCAGTGAACTTTCGTTTCTGAAGGCATTAGACCGTACAAAAAGTTTCCTCATTTAAAACTTCAATTCAAACTTAATGTCCAGACAGTTTCTTATTTCATAGCATTCACATTCAGAACTTTCAAAATGTCCAACATTTCAAAAAGATTACTTATTGCAATAATTAATATTCGGCTCAGCCATTGCATAAATGTTCCAATCTTCATGGTTTTCACTTTGATTTGTTGTTGTTTTTCTATCTAAACAAAATCTGTACAAGTCTTCTTTTCACTAATTCAATTGTCATGTCATAATAAATATTTGTTTTTATTTTCAGTTTTATTGTTTCAGGGGCTTCCATATAAAAAGTGTCCTGTGGTTTTCTTCTTAAAAACAAACTCAGCCAAAACAAATTAATTTGCATTTATCATCTTACTTTAAACAAAAACGAAAAATTGAGGAAAAACAAAATAAAAAAAAACACTCTCTCTAGCATGTCATCGTAAAAACAATTTAAATGTTTCCCATTCTCTATCTCTTTTTTTTGTATTTCTATCTTTCTCTGTCTAGTCCTTTGTGTAAACTTTCATTCTCCACAAAGATAAATACCCGAACATTTTTCAAATAAAATAAAACCTATCTTATTCTCATTCAGTGTGATGGTGGCGCACTGCCCCTTCTACTTAAAGTGACGATGAGAGTCCTTGACCATAATATCCATCCTTGAAGTGCCGCAAGCTTTTGTCCAACAAGAATAAACAAAAATAAAAGGGAAATAAAATTGAATAACTCATTCTTATATAATAATACAGAAAAAATACAATAAAATAAAATAAAAAAAAGGACGAATAGACAAGTGCTCCTTGAAGTGAATACAACATAATTACCAACAACATTTGCTCTGGGTACTCATGCATAAATAAACGTATCGGATGTAAATGTCATATAAATACCCATTCACAGAATCTTATAACTCCACTTGACCACTCTCCTGTTTCGCTTTACCTCTTCCCGTGCAACACCACACTGACTCTGGTGTAAACTGGGATATATGTCCATGTCCACCTAAGGATTCAACAACAACAATAACAACAACATACTAAAACCAGCATTGATGAGAATGATGATGATGATGGAACAACATTTCTTATTATCATTTTTGCCATTTTTGTTTGACTAAAGGAACACAACAAAATGGTAGGAATCTCCCAGCGGAAAACGGAAAGACATGACAAGTTTCTTGTTTCCTTTTTCATATTATATACTTTCTCTCTCTCTCTCTCTCTCTCTTTCCCTTTTATAATATGTTCAAAAAAAGACTATGGCCAAGACCAAAACCATGTCCCAAAGCCACCACAATCCTTCGGGGTTTCGGGTGTTTTTTTTTGTTTTCATTTGTTTGCTGTTTTTTGAAGAATCCTTTTCTAAATGGGTTGACTTTAAAAAAAAAAACTAAGGATGATAAGAAAAGAAAAAGGTTTTTCTTTTAGAGGGCAAAATTTAAATGACCCAATGGGTTGAATGAGATTGTTGGTACGACAATGTTTTTCAAAATAATAAACAAAATAAAAATAAGTTCTTGGAAAAGTGTACCTAAATGATTTTGTGCTTTAAGGCTAAAGTGTTCAGGAATTCGAACCACATAAGTCTTTAAGAAAAAAGAGCCTTTTTTTTTTTAAATAAGCATTGATCTAATTATTTATACTTTTATACTTTAAGAGCCAATTTTTAGATCATCAAATCAATCACTTAGCCAACAGAGGAATAATTAAGAATTCCTTTAGCTATAACGAGAGAATAAAAACTCCAACACCCTCATTTTATATATATTTTCTTAAATTGGTAATAAAAGGTGATTTTTTAAAAGCTTTTGAAAAGTTGTAACAAAATAAACACTCCAATGTTGTTTTTCAATGCGTCAATTTATGCAGGCTTGTCTGTATAGACATGAGCTTTAACAGAGAAAAAACGTTGGATATCTACTCACGGTAGCGCTCACCATTCACAATTACGTTACGATTCGCATCATCTTTGAAGAAGTACGGTCCAATGATGCCACCAGCCCATCAACCGCACCAAATTGTGATTATTAGCTCTTGCAATGCTTCTGGCTGATATTTACTCCAAAATCGACAATTCTGCTTATTTACGTACCCATTGAGATAAAAATGAGCTTTGTCGCAGAAAACAATTTTCCGTTAAAAAAGTGGATCTTCCTTCAACTTTCCAAGAACCCATTCACCAAAAATTGTACGTTGTAGTACAATTTCGGCTTCAATTCTTGCACCCGTTGTGTTTTAAAAGGCATCACACCTTAATCCTTCAGCAAAATTTTTCACTTTGTTGAGTAACAGAGGCCCAATTGCTGCGAACAACGCGCGGTGAATCGATAATTGATGGTCATCATTAACACTGGCCGATATATCTGCGATATTTCCTTCAGTTCGCACTCTACGTAAGCGTGATGGTGGTTTAGTGTCTAAAAATGTAAATTTGGTGCGAAACTTAGTCGCAATAGCCCCAATAGCCGCTTTAGTGGGTCGATTAAACTGACCATAAAATGGAAGAAGCGCGCGATGAACTTTCTTAACATAACACGCATTTTAATAATAAAATCGAATAATTTGCAAGCGTTGTTCGTTTGTAATACGATCCATGGTTGAATTATACACCAAACTGAAGATGTTTGACGGTGAAACAAAACACGAAACGTGCGTCAGCTGTTTAAACCAGTGTTGCCAAAAAGATAATAGCTAAAAAATTACCATTTATAATCGTTAAAAATATTTTTAAATATATTTTCAAAATTTTTTGAATGTATGCTTGTAACAATAGCCTGATTTTTAAAATTTAAGACAACCTTGAAAAATAATGTTGTTGACATTTTTGTTTGATTAATTTTCATCCAAATTTAGAAAACTCAATTTTATCTAAAAAATGTATTTTCATCCAATTGTTTTAATGAAGCTCTTTTATTTAAATTTTGAATAAATAACGCCCAACGAATATTCAAAACCTTTCAGAGAAAAAATTGCACCAGCTATGTTACCTGCTTTAAATTGTAAAATTGTAAAAAGCTGTAATCTCGCCAAATTGTATCCACAGTTTTCGATTTTGAAATTATTTTGAGTAAAAGTGTAATTGTATTTAAATTTCGAAAATATATTGAAAAAAAAACCCTCAAGAAACAAATGGTTCTCATTTTAGCCTTGAATCCAGGCTTTTGTTTTCCCTGTGGAATGTGTTGGTGCATTGTCTTGTTGGAAAGTCCTTCATTGTACTTAAATAATTGAGAAAACTTCGGAAATTTTCGTTCCAGAATCGATTTGTAAGTGATTTTAGAGTTTTGAAAGTCCAGCTCCATAACAGGTGATTGCTCCCTATACAATTACCTCGCCTCCTTTGCTGTATTGTTCTTCAAGATAGATTTCTCCCTTTCTTAAATCATGGAAATAGCAGGTCCGTCCAAAATACATTTTCATCGGAAAAGACTACGGTATGTCAAGCTGGTTTTTACGTGATGTAATTTATTGTAAAATTAAGGCGTTGGCTCTTGCGTGTAGCATTCAATGGTGGTTTTTTCTTCTCTGTTGGTGTCATATACATATGTCCTGTCTTCTGTATCATATGAGCAACAGTCGATCTACTAGCATTTTCTTCTGCCTTGATTACACTAATCTAAAGCCTTGAATTTAAAGCATCTCCCACTACCGCCCGCCTTTGCTGAAATGAAATGGTTTTTTTGACTCTTCCTTTACGTATTTTTCATACCTCTCTGGGTCCTTGAGGTAGTATACAACATTTGTACTTCTTCAAATTTTGCTCGCTATAAAACGGTGGTTGAACGATGGTTTTGCCGAGATACCGGTTAGCTCGAATTTTTTTTTTTTTTTTTTTTTTTTTTTTTTATAATAAGCGCACACTCAAGGGGATATATTACCCTTATTATGTAGACACAGTGTGAGCACTAGGAAAGGGAGAGAGGGGTTGAAAGGAGATGTCGGTGCACATTGGTTTTGAATTCCTGAATATTGCAATAGCTGGGAAAGACAGAGTGTGGTAAGGCATTCCACATACGCATAGTACGGCTAAAGAACGAATCTCTATATTTGACAGTACGACCGAAGATGGGCTCGAGGGTATATTGATGAGCATTCCTAGAAGCGCGAGTATTACGGTTGAACTGTTTAAGGGGAGGAATGCAGCTGGCTATTTCTCTAGAGCATAAACCATTAAAATAACGGTAAAACAGGGTGAGACAAGAAACATTTCGACGATGTTCAAGTGACGTAAATGATCTTATGATGGTAATATCACCAATCAATCTAAATGCTCTACGTTCAATAATATCCAAGAGGCTTAAGTAAGTTGCAGGAGCACCAGCCCAGATATGGGAGTTATACTCAAGCTTTGGACGTATATAAGACTTGTAAATAACAGCCAGATCAGAGGGGGAGAAAAACTTCTTGCATCGCCTTAGAAAACCCAAACATCTTGCGGCATTTTTGGCGACATCGCGTATGTGATCGTTCCACAAAAGGTGGTTGGTGATACACATACCGAGAATATCGAGATGTTCAGTTTCCTCGATGCAAGTGCCATTTATGGATAATGGCAGCGGGGGTATGTTTCGCTTTAACGATACAAGACAGCATTGCGTTTTCGAAGCATTAAATTCCACGTGGTTTCTTTTTCCCCATTGTACAATGCTGTTTAGGTCGGAATTTAATGAGCTTATCATATTTTGTCGTTGCAGTTCCACATCCGAAGAAGAGGAGTGTGAATCTGAAAACGAATATGAACAGCTAAGAGTACTATCGTCAGCGAAACAATGTATTGGATTAGATGTTGCAGACAGGAGATCATTAATAAAAATGAGAAAGAGTGTTGGAGATAGAACAGAGCCCTGGGGCACACCAGTATTTATTTTGTGGTTTTCAGACTTGAACCCATCCAATACAACTTGTATTGAACGATTCGAAAGGTAATTACTAATCCAATGAAGGAGGGATTCGTGCAAACCGAAAGCACGCATTTTCGATAAGAGAGCCTGATGCCAAACCCTATCAAATGCTTTTGAAATATCTAGTGCAATAATCTTACTTTCTCCAAAACTATGTAAAGATTGGCTGCACTGTTCGGTGAGATGAACCATGAGATCACCAGTGGACCTATTGCTACGAAAGCCATACTGTCGGTCATTAAGAAGCTTCCGTTCTTCAAGATATTTCTTGAGCTGATAATTAATCAGCGTTTCCATGACCTTGGAAAGAAGGGACGTAAGTGCAATCGGTCGATAGTAAGACGGTGAGGAAGATTCGCCTTTTTTGGGAATAGGCTGGACAAATGCGGTTTTCCATCCGCTCGGAACGAGACCTGAGGAGTAGGACAGATGAAAAAGCTTACGCAGTGGTTTTGCCAGCGATGAAGAACACCTCTTCAGAACAAGAATTTAGCTTATTTCCTCCATGGTTAGACCCTTACCTCTACACATACTTCTTTATTCTTGATATTTAATACTCATTTTAAGCTTCCAAACAATCAGAATACCTTTTATCTGATATAAAAAACCCTAATAGGTAAATTTAGATGTTTTCCCTTTTCCGTTGACACAAAAAACAGGTGCCTTTTAAGACTTTCTTTGGAAATCCCCATAATACTTGTATGTAGCAACTTAATCAAATATTTGTTTCCAATTTAAACTTAAAACATACCTCATTAATTCCACATTTTTGTTTTTCCAAAAAACAGGGTTTGAAAAATATCGTCAAATAAAAATTGAAAAAAGCGAAGTGTTTACATATGTAAATAAAAAATAATTATCGCAATTTTACAGTAAGGAAAAATGTATTACTGTTTTAAATTAATTTTCAAAGCTCACTTTTTAAATAAAAATCACGCAAATGGTTGATTTTGACATTTCTTCTCTTTTTTTTATTTCAGTGTCGCCATACTTGTTTTTTTTTTTGGGAATTTCATAATTTTATTTTCAAATTATTCATACATTTTAAGAAACTTTCATTGAATTCAAAGTAGGTGCTGGCAATTCAAGTAGAATAATATTGACTTTATGGTATTAAGCTGCCTCAAATCTTTCTATAGGGCTTTCGAAGAAAAGACTTTATTTCATTAAGCTAACTATTCGACAGAGGGGTTTGCTTGTGCTACCTTAAGTGTTTTTTTGCGGGTACTATCTTTTGCGATTAATTGACAGATCCTTCAAGAGTAATTCTTGTCATGAGTGGTGCTTTTTCAAATTGGCAGTTCGGATTCGGCTTAAAATTGTGCGTCTCCTCCATCTCTAACAACAGTACTCGCATACAGAAATCGTTGAGAGTTGTTAGTCACTTGCTCATAGTTTTCAACGGACTGTTGCGCCATCTTATTTATTTATTTAGTTAGTTTTTGTATAACTATTTGACAAATTGCCACGTTTGAAGCTGTCAAATTTGACATTTGACAAGTAAAAACTACGCTCTTACTTTAAATAGAACGACATACTCCACAACAAAACACTGGCTGCGTTGAATCTCGTGCTGGGTACGTATCTTGAATAGGTGGATTTTTAAATACCTTGTTGAAACGAGTTGGATAGCTGTGTTGAGATAGCCGTCAAAAACTAAAAACAAATTTCAGCTGTTCACTAGAGAAACATTTAAGCTTATTCATATTTTTTAATTTTTTTTTAATTCCTTCTCATCAAAAATTGACTCGTGTTCTTCAAGAACTTTTGCAATTTCTTGAAAAATTGTTCTTCGCCGTATTTTTGGGTCTCGGAGCAGGTCCTTTCTCTTTCTGCACTCCTCCAAGAAAATCAAAATTGATTTATGTTCCCAACCTTAAAAAAAGGGAATAGAATGGTTCTTCTTTGGCGTTTGAATCATCTGAAAGAATAACTTTCCTTTCAGCTACCTTATTTATTTGTAGCTCCGCAAGCTTTCCGCCTCTGTCTGCTTTTATACATAAGAACAAAAAAGTTAAATTTATTTATTTCCACTTCCTTCATCGTCTATTATGTACAGAATATCCTCAAATACAACTGCAACTTTGTATCTTTTTGTTTACCAACAAATACAAAAAGCTGAAATAAATGTTCAAGTTTCTTGAAATTCAACCATGTGTTGAATCAGCTGTTCTGTCAGATACCTACATACCCCAGAAATTCTTGGATATCTTTGGGTTTCTTTCTTGACATCTCAGCTGTTGTTGATCAACTGTTATTTGGCACGTATCTGTCTGAGATTGAACGCAGCCACTGAAACTGTTAAAATTCGCATCAAAAAATATCTGCTTGAAACAAAAGCAATAGAACAATCAACATTTTTAAAGAACAATTTCCTCGCTGTTTCAATTTTCGAAGTGGTAATCAAAATTTTCCACCGGAATATTGTTCTTTGACGTTTTAAGACTTTTTTGTTTGAGACCAGTTGAAATATAAATCCTTTACCAATGGCCCACAATTGTTTTAAGTTAAAAATGATAAACACTCATAATCGTGTGGTTTGGTTATCTAAAATTTTATTAAAAGTTTGTTTCCTGTAACAGTACTGATAATGGCATAAACATGTATTGATATCTTTTACAAAATAATCCTTCTTTCTTTTAAATATCAAAAAGAATGATCTTATTTGAAAACCTTATATAAAAAGTTGTATCCTTTTAATTTGTAATTGATAGACGAAGAAAGCAGATAGTAACCAGAAATGCTAAAAAAAGCCATATCTCTTTTTTTCTGTGATTTTTAGACTTGTCCTCATACAAAGAAATTAAATTCTTATAATAAGCCTCTACTTGCTACCTATTTTAAATTAGTTGATTTGACACTCAAACTGACGCCCATAATACAGAAAAATGCTAGCAGATCAAAGTTTACTATTTTCTTGTTTCTTTTTACGCTTAATTATGGAACCAATCCTTGTCTTTTAATCATCTTGGACCTATGCAAGTTCATGTCTACAAAATAAACAGGTTTAGCGTTGTTTTTTATGTTTTATAACTTCGCAATCAAATTTCTGGCCAATTATTCGAAGACTACACATGATATTTGAACACAATGTTTGTATTTGATTAGTCAATTTTTGAACTTTAATGAACTACAAAAAAGAATGATTTTTTTTAATAAAATTTGCCCTTGACGCGTCGTTGAATGCACTACGCACGATATCTCAGCTTCAGAACCTTGAAACAACAAACAAAAATATTTAACTTAATTTTTAGAACGTTGATCAGGTCTAGACACAAGCACCAATGCATAGACCGATTCCTCTTGACATTCGGGAATAATGGCCAGCAGGTTTGAGGCTTGATATCTCATAAACCAGCGTGCTTTCGATCAAATCCTTCACAGGGCATGTTTTTAGTTATGTCTGCATTAGAAATATGCAAAAAATCGATTTTCTTAAACCGCGAAGGTAGACGGCCCCCTTAAGCGTTATTTTTCAAGATTTCTAAGTCATTCATCAAAAGGATCTACTTGTCTCCTAATTTCCAACTACAACTCCTGTACTCAATTTGCATCTTAAATTGATTAAAATCTCAAGTTGCATCATTTCGTACAATTACAATACATGTCCTTTTCTTTGGAAGAAAACTCACAATAAAATACATGCATATGTACCTATAAATAATACAAAAGACCTTATCATTATAATGTGGAAAGAAAAACAAAAAAGGGTTACGAACCTCCTATGCAATATCAAATTTTAGTCGACATCCTCCAGAACTAAAGAGAATGATTTGGCATTTACTTTTGTTTTTCTTTCTTTTTCTTATTACTATTTGTTTCCTGTGTTCGTCCTTAACTAACCACTTTTCGCATTCCTTCCAGCAGTGTTTCTTTTTTTTCTGTTTTACTTTGCATTTCCGTTTGATTACTACCCACAAGAATATTGGTTGAAAGAATGTCGTATTCGTATTCTTGTAGTGGGTGGGTGGGCTATCCTAAATACGTACTACATATATGTATAGCTATAAGGAACCTATAGTGTAGAGTGATTGCAAAAACAAACAACAAAAAACCGTTCCTTCTTTGGAGCTACTATTTTCTACTATACTAAACTATACTTCTTCTTTTTCTTTTTACCATCACATTGCTGCTGATGTTGGTGCTTTTGCAATCTCAGCCAATTTTCTTTTAATTTAATAAAACAGAAGAAAATGCCAGGAATTGAGAGGAGAATTTACCACGAAGGATAACAAAAAAAAAAAAAGAATATAAGAAAAACAAAAAAAGAAGAAAACAAAAAACGCTAAGCAGGACGATCGTTTTGTTCGTTTGGTTGTGAGGAGCATTAGAATTGCTGTGTCGCACACTTGAGACATGAAACAGGGTTCCTGCGACAAATTGGAAATTAATTTGAAGTCCTTTATCGGCTCTCACACGATATTTATTTTTACCATGGTACTTGTCGTCGTTCTTCTCCTCGTCGTCGTCGTCGTCGACATCTTCTAAGTAGGGAACAGCGTTTTTGTATGAACAAACGAAGGACGAAGACGATAACGACACGACTGAAGCTAAGTGCCGACATCAGCTGGAAATTTATTTGGTGGCTGAGGAGCTTTTCTAGCGTTGAATAGAATACAAATGGAACGCAATCATTGGATTAAAATATGTGGGCCTTATAGTCGGAATTGGAACTAAAATAAAAGACAAGCAATTTGCGGTTCAGTTCGGATGAGATACATATTAGTTAGAACGAAAAAATGTCCTTGCAATTAAAAACGGATTTCTCATTCTCACAATTGCATTTCAAATAACGCCCCTAATATCTTAAATAGACTCACATTCATAGATATATTAAATACGATTAAATTCATTATATTTTATTTTTATAAAAGAACATAAGAAGATTAATTCCTTAAATAGGTACAATGCGAGTTGGTATACCTCCCGACTATATAAGTTACTTTCTGGATGAACATAAGCAAGCAATCAAGTCGTAAATTGTAATGCGCTTAAATTATGATGGAGTAAATGTCAATAAACAAATCGATTTAAGAAGCAATCACATCAT
>NW_026605810.1:0-36448 GCF_945859685.1 Eupeodes corollae
TAATGCAGGTAGCATTGGACTCCTTAAGAGATCACTAGAGACTCGATCGGAAAATGACATGGTAGTCTCTTGCGATTGTAGCCGTCTAACGTCGAAAGTTCTAACAGCACTTCCTTGTTATGCCTTGGGCAGGGATATCCGTCGCCGTACCTTGGCTACAGAGGTAGTAGTCGAGAGTCAATGTTGGCCCCTCGGAAAGTTCGGATATCCTGTATACTGGGGAAGTGTCGTGCGTCGATCGCAATGTGGTCAATTTAGTTGACAGTTGATTGATCAGGAGATTTGTCAGCTTGTGGATATTAAGATGTGTGAACTGCGTACTAGCTGCCGGAACGTCTCGCCCCGCAGCGAAATCAATCATTAAATCCGTTGTCGGTGGTGGTGTCGTGCAGGCTGTATCTCCTGATTGTGCCACCAAAGATGTCTTCTCTTCCTAGATTGGAGTTTAAGTTTCCTAAGATAATTTTAATGTCATAGCCAGGGCACTGCTCATATATCTTTTTCAAGAGCGAAAAAAATATGTCTTTGGTGTCTTCATCTGTTTCCTCTGTTGGGGCATGCTTGAACATTAGGCTTATGTTGGCGAATTAAGCCTTGATGCGGATTGTCGTGATACGCTCGCTCACACTCAAGACCTTTTGCCTGAGTCTACTTCCAACAACAAATCCAAATCCATCCCAAATCAAAGTTCCATCCCATTGCAATTCTTGGATGGCGGTAATATCTGCCTTGCAGCAGTGTAAGGCTTCCACTAATTGTTCGGCTGCACGTGGTCTGTTAAGGGACCTAACATTCCACGTACAGATCCGAAGTTCAATGTCCTTATTTCGTTTGTGTGGGTTGTCAGCAGTGAATCCGTCCGTATCCGAGGCTTGTTGGTGCTTCGCAACTAAAGGTATTTTTTACCGGGGCCAGGAAGTCACCCCAATATCACAACCCCGAACCTGGAGGGCCGGGTTGATTCCATCTCTAGAAATGGTTCGCTCCCGTCTGCATAACATGAGGTGCCTTAGTCGAAACACCTCTCCACCCTCTCTCGTTGGCTGCGCGCAACAACTTTCCACTATGGTTAGAACCCAATCTCCAGTTGAGGTACCCGATGTTCACCGCTGGGAGGTGAAAATAGGAGTTAATAGACAGAGGTGGGTTTTGAGGAAAACCTGTGGACGCTTGTGTCCTCTTGAATGCACATGTCTACCATTTGAACATGAAAATAAACAGATCTATCATTTCAATTTAAAAGGCTTCCATTCCACATCAAATTTTAATTCGCTATGACAATTAATTAGACATAAGGACAAACACTAAAAGTAGAGGGGGCGAACTTCTCGGTCCTTTACCACTTTAACAATAGACAACTGTATCCTTACAACTCCTCTTTGTTTCTTTTGATTGTGGAATTATATGATTTGTCAAAATCAAAACTTACAATATCAAGTGTCATGATTCGTTTAGATGAATCAGCGGGTGGATACAGAAGTGCCAGCTTCTTGAAATTATTCATTGATTCACAAGCTGTGAAAAGTTTTTTGATGTAAAACTGTCAAATTTCACGAAAATATAGTACAAAAGCTATTTTAAATGACCAAAATTAACTCGAACATTTTATACCTATGCAAGAACATATTGAATCATTATTGTTAACATTATGTTTTTAGTAAGTAAATGTCTCGCTTTATATTTATAGATTAATCCATAAATACAAAAAAAGTCAAGAGCCGCCAGTACGTGAGATCTATTCGACACTATTTCAACTTAAATGCTACTCAACGTAATTGGACGTTTTTATAATTTTTTTATGCTACACCGCAACTAATGGCTAAATCATAAAAGGATAACACAATGCCCTTGATAACTGAAGTACTAAAGCAACAAAAAGAAAAAAGTATTAAACAGTAGTTCAGCATCCAAACATGAATAAAACTTCGCTTTCATAGAAAAATTATATATTTAGTATTCAAGTGATATGCCTATTCCGGATACGGAAATGGGTTTCGGTTAGGGTTATATCCATTTTATGTATGTACCGTTTGTATACCCATCACTAATTTGCAATTGATGAACACATAAGTATCAACTACCAACTATATACAATATATTCCTTCCATTTTTGTGAGGTAATTTAATTTCCGAAGCGCCAATAAGTATAATAGGCCCACACACAAACAAAATTTATTATTATTGGATGTGTATGTAAAATGAAAAATTATAGAAGTCTCACGTACTCTTCCTATCTTTTTAGTAATAGGTATGTTTGGATTAGTAATTATAAATGTGTAGTCATTGAGGAATTAAATAAGCCATTGAAACAGTTCAATGAAACTTTTGGATGTGCTGAAAGTTGAGATTTGATACTTTGTTTTTAAATACTTAGTTTATTTTGTCGTTATCAAATTGTGATAATTTTTATATGTTTGATATATTGAAAATAAATATCTATTATTAATCTTCAGAATCTTAAAACACTAGGTTATGGGCCTTATCACGATCTAAATACAAAATAATAAAGACATTTTTATTGAGAAAAGATGTCTGAAACGAAATTCAGTATTGAAAAACTTCGGGGAAGCGAAAACTTCGAAGACTGGACATTTTTCGTTGAAGCTTATTTCCAAATAAAAGGACTTTGGAAGGCTGTGAGACGGAGAAGGATGCAACGAAGCTCTTAAAAACAAAAGTGGAGCTTATATTGCTTGTTGAAAGATCCATTTATCCTCATTTAAGACTATGCAAAAGCGCTTAGGAGATTTGGGATTCTCTTCAGAAAATTTTTCAAGATTCTGGTCTTGTGAGGAGAGTTGGGCTCATCCAAAATTTTTGTTCTACAAAATTGAAAGATTTCTCTACCGTAGATGCGTACGTTAACGATGTTTTAAATACATCGTACAAGCTCAGGTCTGTTGGTCTTAACCTAAATGACGAATGGATAGGATCAATGCTTTTAGCTAGTCTTCCCGAAGAATACAAGCCAATGATAATGGGAATCCAAAATCTGGGACAGGGGACAGTATTAAAACCAAACTTCTTCGAGACGTTAATTTGGATGCAAGTCAAGACACTGCTTTTGTTGGCAAGAACAAGAAAAACTTTGGAAATAAGAACTTTAAGGGTCTTAAATATTACAACTGCAACGAATTTGGCCATATTGCTGCTAATTGTCCAAAAAAGAATAAGAACCATCAAGAAAAGAAGAATGCGATGTTAGGATGTTTTTCCATCACGGCTCTTGACAAAGAAGAATGGTATTTCGACTCGGGAGCGTCAGCTCACATGTGCTCAAATAGTGCATGCTTTTCAAGTAAGAGAGAAAACCTTAACTCTGAGGTAATTGTTGCAAATAATTCAAAAGTGCAAGTTCAAGGTAAAGTCGATATGAAGGTATGTATCTATTGGAAAATTCAAAGAAAGTGGTGTTGAATTTTTAGAAGTCCTTTACGTTCCTGACTTATGCATTAACCTTTTATCTGTCTCGGAAATTGTTCAGAAGGGTTTTTCAATGATTTTTTTCCAAGAACGGATGTTTAGCGAAAGACCAAAGGGCTAATGTTGTTGCAACTGTAAGCAAGAATATTCTAGCAGATGCAGGCATTCAACATCAACATCAAACAATGGTTGCATATTCTCTACAACAAAACGGGTTGGCCGAAAGAATGAATAGAACCATAATCTAAAAAGCGCGTACAAAAGAAAAAACACTTGAATGGAAGGAGAGTGAGTCTACAGCTTCTTAAAGTTTTCGGTTGTCAAGCAGTTATTCACATTCCAAAAAAAAAGCGGAAGAAACTCGATGCCAAAGGAAAAGAAGAAATTTTTATCGGATACTGCACGCACTCAAAATCATATCGCTTTTATGACGTTAAGAAAAAAGAAGTGATAATAAGTCGAAAAGCAGTTTACCATGAGCAAATTTTTCCAAAAGATGGTGAGACAAACGATACATCTTATTGTGATATTTTTACATTATATGATTCAGTGGGGAATGAAGATGAAATCCCATCAGTGAATTCAAGCTATGAAATACCAATCGAAATAAGTGACGAAATAGCAAGTGAAAACAGTTTTTTGGATGCCCAAGATGATTTGATTGTCGAAGAATCTTCAGAAGGAATCATATCTGAGAGAGGAATAAGACAATCTATCAGAATAAGAAATCCACCTGAAAGATACGGTTATCTATCGTACATGGCCAGCAACAATGCTGAAGATCCAAAGACAATCGATGAGGCAACGAAGAGCGAACATAATATGAACATACGAACATACCAAAGGTAACAAAAAGAATTATTAAACAAAATTTGGCTAAGTCGTTCGAGAAGAAAGATTTTGGCGAAGCTAAATTTGTGTTTAATATGGAAATAACTCGCGATCGAGAAAAGGGAAAGTTATGGATAGGCCAACGGACATACTTAAAGAATATTCTCAAGTGATTCAACATGGAGAATTGTAATCCGGTATCCACACCCTTAGGTATTAACCAAAAGCTTATAAAAGAAACACATCAACAAAGCAAACACGAAACTAATTACATGAAAACCGTTCCAAAGCTATTGGAAGCATTTTATATGCAGCACAAGTAAGTCGCTCAGATTTATCCTTTGCAGTGGGGGCTTTATCAGGAATTTCGGATGCTGACTGGGCTAGTGACTCAGATGACAGAAAATCAACTACAAGTTATCTCTTTAAATACCAAGGAGGACTTATTTCGTGGAATGCAAAGAAACAACCTACTGTCGCTCTCTCCACCACAGAGGCTGAGTGTATGGCGTTCAAAGCACACCGATATAAGGCATCATTTCGTTCGATATCTTATAGAAGATAATAAATTAAAAGTAGAATATTTGAAAACTGAAGAGATGCCTGCTGATGTTCTAACCAAAGGACACCCTGCTATAAAACATAACAAGTGTTGTACTCTCATTGGTATAAAAGTATAATAATCTAATCTAATAAGTATTCTAACCTATCAAAAAATGGAGTTTAAAAACATAAGAAAATAAGAAACATTAAACAAATCTATTGCACCGTTTTCGTATGCAGGTACAAAATTTACTTATTTAAGGTGGCGCCACAGTCATGTGTGAACTTGGACCTTATCCTTCTCCATCTAGCTCGTTCCCTAGCTAGATGTCTCCAGTCTCGCGCTCCAAATTGGGTGAGGTCACTTTCCACTTTCCAATTGGTTTCCATACGCTCTACGTGACCCAGCCGTCATTCCTTTACCATTCTGGCTAAGTCTACGTCGCTGTACATCCCGTACAGCTCGTTGTTCAATCTTCTCCTCGACTTCCCTTCTATGCGAACGCTACCCTAAATAAATTGCAAGGCAGTTCGCCGAAAATTCCACCTTACCAGATAGTGTCATGACTCCCCCAGTTCTTGAACGCGTAAATGATTCTATGGGACCAATCTTTTTTCGTACTCCAACTGTGGCGAGAGTTCTTAAAGATCTCAATATTCATAAATCCGCTGCCCCAGATGGTATCCCCGCTATTATTCTGAAGAGGTGTTATTCCACGCTAGCAAAACCACTGCGTAAGCTTTTCCATCTATCCTATTCTTCTGGGCTCGTTCCAAGTAGTTGGAAAACTGCATTTGTTCAGCCAATTCCAAAAAAAGGCGAATCTTCTTCTCCCACAAATTACCGACCGATAGCACTAACGTCCCTTCTTTCTATGGTCATGGAAACGCTGATTATTTATCAGCTCAAGAAATATCTTGAGGAACGGAAGCTTCTTAATGACCGGCAATACGGCTTTCGTAGCAATAGGTCCACTGGTGATCTCATGGTTCATCTCACCGAACAGTGGAACAGATCTTTACATCGTTTTGGAGAAAGTAAGATTATTGCACTTGATATTTCAAAGGCATTTGATAAAGTTTGGCATCTTGCTCTCTTATCAATAATGCGTGCTTTTGATATCGACGAATCTCTTCTTCGTTGGATTATAAATTTTCTTTCGAACCGTTCAATACAAGTTTTTTTTGACATATTCAAGTCTGAAACTCATAAAATAAACGCTGGTGTGCCCCAGGACTCCGTTTTGTCTCCGACCCTCTTCCTCATTTTTATAAATGATCTCCTGTCTGCTACTTCTAATCCAATACATTGTTTCGCTGACGATAGCACTCTTAGCTTTTCATATTCTTTTCCAGACTCACAACCCTCCTCTTCGGATGTGGAACTGCAACGGCAAAATATGATTAGCTCTTTAAATTCCGACCTACACAGCATTGTAAAATGGGGAATACAAAATCGTGTGGAATTTAATGCTTCGAAAGTGCAATGCTGTCTTGCATCGTTAAAGCGAGATAAACCGTCTTTGCCACTATCTATGAGTGGCACTTGCATCAACGAAACAGAAAATCTTGACATCCTCGGAATGTGAATCAGCAACCACCTTTTGTGGAGCGATCACATACGCGATGTTACCAAAAGTGCAGCAAGATGTCTAGGTTTTTTGAGACGTTGCATAAAATTTTTTTCTCCGTCTGATCTGGCTACAATCTACAAAACCTATATACGTCCGAAACTTGAATGTAACTCTCATCTCTGGGCTGGTGCTCCAGTAACTTATTTAAGCCTCTTGGACAGTATTCAAAAAAGAGCTTTTAAAATGATTGGTAACATTAACATCATCAACTCGTTTACATCACTCGAACATCAACGCAAGGTTTCTTGCCTCACCCTTTTTTACCGTTATTTTAACGGACTATGCTCTAGTGAAATAGCCAGTTGCATTCCTCCCCTTAAAAGATTTAACCGTAATACCCGCGCTTCTAGGAATGCCCATCAGTTTACCCTTAAGCCCAACTTCGGACGTACTATGAAGTACAGAGATTCTTTTTTAAGCCGTACTACGCGAATGTGGAACGCCTTGCCACGCTCTATCTTTCCCTGTCATTGCAATGTTCAGAAATTTAAAACCAATGTACACCGACACCTCCTATCCAACCCTTCCCTCTTTTCCTAACGCTCACACTGTGTCTTTGGCATATTAAAGGTATAAAAAACCCTTTTAGTGTTTGCTAATTATAAAAAAAAAAAAATCAAACGAAGATTCTCCACTTTTGTCCTTGCAGCCTTCGAATCTTATTTTTTTGTATTTGTAAATTTCGTTTCACCTGTTCATACAACTTTCGAACTTCATTTCTGCTTTAAAACTTCTCAACATCTTTGACCGCAAGCTTCTTGATACATTGTGTTGGCGACATAGGACGTCGGAGAGGTTACTTGTAACTCGGTCGGTGAAGGGTTTGACTATTTCTTGCGATTGTAGCCGATTGACGTTGTATCTTCTCCCATCATCTCCTTGTTTTGCCCTGGGTCTGAAAATCTGAAAAGCTATCTGGCGACAACGAGGTAGCGGTCTGAGTCGATGTTAGCTCCTCGAAAAGTTCAGACATCCATGATGCTGGAAGCGTGCTTAGCGTCGATCGCAATATGATTGACGGCAGATTTATCTGAAGAACTCCGAATTCCTTTGTAGAAGTTAAGGTGTGGCAAAAGCGTACCGGCAGTAATGACATTTCACCCCTCATTAAAATCGATGAGCCTAAATCCTCTGTCGGAAGTTTTTGTCGTGCAGGTTGTTTTTTTCTATTATTCCAACAAAGATGTCTTCCCTTCCTATCTTGCCCGGGATATCCCATTGTATTTCCTGGATGGCGGTGGTGATGTCTGCATTATGGCAGTCTAGAGCCTCCGCTAATTCTTCGGCTGCATCCGAGGCTTGTTAGTGTTTCGCAACTGGTTTTTCAAATTGACCCCCAAGGGCGAGACCCAGCATAACCACTCCTAACAGGCCTTGGCTTCGAATACGTCATAGTAGCCCTATAAGGTGTTCACTGATTAGTTCAACCTAACTGGAACTGAGGACGCCAACGTTTATTCCACCTTGGGAACTCCTCCACTGCCGTCTTGATGAAAGGAGCGGTGCCTTAGCGGAAAAACCTCTCCCCCCTCTCTTGGTTGCTACCCCAACAACTTTCAACTGGCGTTGGAACCCAATAACAAGTTGATGTACTAGGCAATCCATGTTCACCACGGGGAGATGAGAGTAGCTAATAGACAGAGGTGGGTTTTGAGAAAAACGTGTGGATGGTTGTGTCCTCTTAAATGCACATTTCTACCATTTGAACATCTGCAGGTACAAAACAAACTTTCAAAATTTTGCCTCTGACTATTTTCAAGGTAATGAAATTCAAGCCCAAATTTTAAAATAATACTTTTTAAAAATTATAAATGCATAAAGAAGAACAAGCTCCTCTTAACCATTCCGTGACGAAAGCTTTAGGTGGAGCAGGCAGTAATTGAATCCAAGGCCTATGATATGTCAATCCTACGAACATAATTGAAGACCATTGAGAAAAGATGCAATGGGTGCTTCATTCCATCAAGTGAATGTAACTAATCGGCCCAACCACAACCTGAAAATCATAGCCTAACTTTATCACTTTTACCTTCGAAATAAAATGAAACAATGGCTATCTGAGAATGTAGGTTTCATGAGGCTCAATGGAAGTTTCCTCGCAAATGCCATAATCGCCGAGCAAATGGAACCAAGTAATTGGTTAAAAAAAACTAAAAGCCAGCAGGTGTCGATGGTATATCCAACGTTATACTAAGACAATTATCAATGGAGGCAATGAACATTTTAACCACACTCTTCAAAAATGCACATACAAATCAGTGAATTTTAAGGCCGCTTTGGTTCATCCTCACCCGAAAAAGGTAAAAGACAACTCTAACGCGTCTAATCTTCGACCGATAAGTCATCTTCCGAGCATCAGCAAAATTTTAGAGAAGATGATCAATATCTGACTGATTGGGCTTTGGACAATAAAATAATAACGTGGTGGCCCTTCACAGTCGGCTCTTCAACGTTTGGTGGCAAAATTTGAAACGATAGATTCAGTAAACAATTAACGAAAGATCGGCCGAGAACATCGCGAAAATGTACAACAGAACCCGATGCCGTCTATTTTTCGTCGTGCACAAGAACTCGGCCGTTCGCAAACTTTTCGAATTTGCGTCGGGGCTTAGGCCTACACCCGTACGCCATTCAACTGACCCAATAGCTAAAAGTTCATAGCCATAGACAACACCGTTTGTTTGCTAACTAGGCTTCGAATCGTTAGGAGGAGGACCTTAATTTTGGCCGAAAAATCGTCTTTGGTGACGAGCCTCATTACCGTATATGGGTCCACACCAACCCACGATTGGTATTGGGCCACCATAATTGGTCCGTACTTTTTCGCCAGCGACGTTAGTGAAGTGGTCACCGTCAAAAGCGAGTGCTACATAACGATGAAAACTAATTTTTTTATCGCCCAAATTGAACCATATGGACCTAGGCGACATGTGGTTGTAGCAGGTCGGCGGGCGCGGCGCTACGTGCCACACAGCTAACTCCACGATTGACATTTTGCATGAACTATTTGAGGTAAAGTTATATTTTGTAGGGGTGATGTGAATTGGCCACCAAAGTCGTGCGATTTGACTCCACTGGTCTTTTTCTTGTGGGGTTTATTGAAGTCGCAGGTCTATGCAAATAAACCTTATTCGACTGATGCTCTTTTAGCCGGATGTATGAGGAAGAGTCTTTGAAAATTGGACCACTCGGAGCCGTGCCTTCGTAAGAAGCCGAAGCTGATATTTAAATGATGTCATATTCAACACTTAATGGCATTTAATCGTCTTTCAAATAAAAAAATAATTTTGTTAATACCTTGTACACAGCTTGTTTTTGTCTATTTCAACATCTATCCGCCCCTAATGAAAAACCCTTTATAAATCCCCATGCAAATATGTCTAAGCGCACCTCTAGACCAAAACAGGTTAAAAATATCAATGTACAACAGCAAATGTTTACCATTCTTCTTAAGGAGAATATTTACGTTTCAACTTTGAAATCTTACCACAGATTTGTAAAACTTCTTAAAGCGAAACCTATTAATTGAAACGTTAAAAGACTTAAGATAATAAAATGCGCCCCACAAGTTCCACTAATTACAACTTTTTTCACTTGGATATTTACAAATAAATGGAATAATTTCAAAATAAATAACGTGTTAAACTTTAAGTGGCTTCTAAAGCCAAACTTATTGCTTTCGGCCGAAGTTATGCTACAGAGACGTTTAATAAAAATTTAGCATACAGACAAACTCTTCGAAACAGTTAAAATTAGAACCAAAGGAGAACTTTATACTCGGCTACCCTACAAATCTATCTATAAATATAAGATCTTCAAACGACTTACTCCGAAACATAAATAAAAGCAAACATTTTGAAAATGGTCTGTAGTTGGTATCATTTTCATTTTATTTTTCATTAAATTATGTATTTTAACACTTTGTACAACAACAAAGCCAAAAAAAGCAAAAACAAAACAAAATATTCAATTTCAACCACAACAAAAACTAAACCATTTTCCCTATTTTCCTTCCGTTTATTGAATATCGATTTCATAAAATGAAATAGTTTGCAAACATTTCCCAAAGGCCATTTCTGTCAAAAACATAATTTACCTTCCCCCAATCATATTGTCAATTTTAGATGTACCTATATAACACACATATATGCACTTGTATGTGTATTGTGTATGCTATTGATTGTCAAACAAATAAAACCCTATCGATCCCATGGGATATTAAGTTAAGAGAATATTCCCAAACCACAAAATCACTTTTAGCCTTTTTGAGAGTAAAAAATTTAGAATTTCAAGAGGATTTCGCAAAGGCTTTCTCTGAACCTTTGTGTATTTGGTAGTGTATAGCTTTGAAATGTATTATGAAATATATTCCTTTTTATGCATCTACACATCCCTCACACCTAATAGAAATCAAATAGATGTCTGAAGCTCCTTATTCGGCCTTAAACTGATTCTTGGATTACATTAGCTTCACCATGAGGGCAGGTATACGTATATTCCAGACCAGGTGTATTTTTAAATATATGAACCTGCCTCGTGTAAGATACAAAGAATGATGTGGCCCCGAATTCAGCTTTGAGCCTAATGTTACAAAATATTCGAAAAGAACGACGCACGCGACACACAGCATAAATCTACGGACAGGGTAAAAGTGATTGTGCTTGAAGGTACTCTAGGGACTCCTAAACATTGTTTGTTCTTTGTGTAAAAATGTTCTGGCTTTTGCTTGTAACTACATAAGAACCTATTGCAGCAAAGTACGTTCGGTAATTTTGAACTTTTGAAGACTTATCATAGCTTTGTTAGATGTTACATTTGTGATGTGCAAATGTCGAAATGTATCTTTAGTTCCCATAAACAATTTGAAAGGAGAGATCTTTATTTTATTTGAACTACGTACATGAAAAGAATTTTTCATGAAGAGTTTTTCATCTGAAAATTTGATTAAATGTAGAAGTGGTGCTAGACCAAAATGAAAAGTGTGCAAGTTAACATTTGCGTTACCCTGAGAAAATGATTTAAGGCTTACGTTTACACTCTTGTCATCTTTTTTTCAAGACAGCATTTGATTTAAAATACTACATATGAACCTTATAAGTCACATGCATTTATTGTTCGAAGCTATTAAAAAAAATGGAAACAAATCATTCAGAAATCATCTAGCTAGCCTGGAAAGCCATCGTCCACAGAATTTTAACTCGAATATAGTTCTTGAAAATATTAAAATTGTTAAAAATTAATAATTTTTGGGAAATACGCAGGCTTTGATTGATTTTTTTCAACATTACTAAAGTCGAAAAGTCCTACCACGTTCGAATGAAGTATGAAATAATTGAAGATTTGAGCAAACTTTGAATTCAATACTTTTAAAGTTTTAAAAAATACGTTTTGAATTTATTTTTTAATGGTTATTGTGAATCCAAACTTCAATTTTAACTTTTTACTCAAGTTTTAAAAATACCCTCTATCAAAACTATATTCATATTTTCTTCTATGTACATAAATATATTTCAAAAATTTGATATAGAGTGATTTTTTAGTCCTGATACAGGTTTCGTGTTTTGTTTAGCTGTCAAACATCTTCAGTTTGGTCAATAGTTTAATCATAAATCGTCTTACAAACAAACAACGCTTGCAAATTATTGAATTGTGATATACAAATGCGTGCTCTCTAAATAAAGTTCATCGCGCGCTTCTTCTATTTCCATTACATTTAGCGACGAAGCTTATTTTCGTAAAGCAGAATTGTTGATTTTGGAGTGAATATCAGCCAAAAGCATGGCAAGAGCTACCAATGCATCCGTACTTCTTCAAAAATGATGCGAATCGTAACGTAACTGTGAATGGTGAGGGCTACCGTGAGATGGTATCCAACATTTTTTTTACCCAAAATGCAAGACTTACATCACATGTGGTTGAAACAAGAGGGTGCCACAATCCACATAGCACGAACAACAAGGAACATTTTGAGAGGCGTGTTCGGTGAACATTTTATTTCACCGATCTATTGGCCGCCTAGATCATATGATTTAAAGCCTTTGGACTATTTTTTGTCTGGCTTTGATAAACCTGATGTCTACACTACACAGCCAAGCTTGCTTCAACTGACGCATTGGAAGACAACATTGACGCATTTATTCGTGAGATACCGGCAGAATTGTTGGAAAGAGCATGCCAAAGTTGGACTAAGCGTATTGACGATTTGAGGCTCAATCAAGGTCAACATTTTCATGAAATAATCTTCAAACATTAAATGACCTTACTATCGATTCAAATAAAGATCTCATTAATTTTTTGAATTTTATTTGTTTTTAAACTTTCCTATAGCTTACGTTTAAACTTTGAAATCTTACCACAGATTTGTAAAAGTTCTTAATGCGAATAGGTTATTCATTCACCCTTTACTAGAATTATTTAAACAACATATTCGTTTCAAGAGCAAGACTTAGTTAAAATCAGTTTGAATTTTTCTGTTTAAGCCCGCTTAAGCATAAATAGCTAAGCGTTTCTTTCATAAATTTATAAAATATTTGAAATCGAACAACTTTTGAAGACTTTTTTAATATAACATAAAATAATATAAATATTTCAACTTAGTTTTGAAGGAAAGTATTATTTATTTGAAAAACTTTTGCCCACTTACTGTTTGATTTTTATAGAAATTGTACTAAATACCGCAATTAATTTCTGTAAAAATTATTTCAAGCCAATATTTTTAGTTTTTGAAAAGATATTTAATTCTAGAATTAAATTTTACCAAAGGTGTGTTTCTTTGTTTTTGGTTTTTATTTTTTTTTAATAAACTGTCAATTGGGTTTTTCTGAAAAACTTTACAAAATGTCAAAAACGTTATTCTTCGTTGCATAAATTTAGTTTGGAAATAAAATCATTTTCGTTCGTGAAATATTCGAGATGGCAATTTTTTTTGTTCACTTTTTCCGATTTATGAAATAAACGTTAATTTTTTCAAAATTCTATTTGTTTAGTATCACGTCATATTTATTAAATATTACTTAGCCCGCTAGCATTATTGGTTCATGAGATATTTTTGGTAAGCCAACATTTTCTCTTTTTTTTATATTGTTATGGTAAAAAAACACCTACTCAATTTTTGCACGGTCCTTTCAGCATCTTTTTGTATTATTACCTGTGTAACGTTGAGCATTTAGATTGATTGGGGATAATACCATCATAAGATTATTTACGTCGGTTGAACATGGTTGAAATAATTCTTGTATCACCTGCTTTTACCGTTATATTAACGGTTCATGCTCTAGAGAAATAGACAGCTACATTTCTTCAATTAAACAGTTCAACCGTAATATGCTTCTAGGAATGATTATAAATATACCCTGTAGCCCAACTTCGTCGTACTTTCAAGTACAGAGATTCGTTCTTAAGCCGTACTACGCGAATGTGGGATACCTTTCCACATTCTGTCTTACCCAACCATTGCGATATTCAGAAATTCAATTCAATTTGAAATGGAATATTCAGGTTAAAAACGTAATTCTTCAACTACAAAAACGATATAACCTTCTTAAAATGATATCCTCCAAGAAAAGATGACCTCGTTTTAAAATAGCCTTAATCCATCAAGATTTATTACTTACACGTGGACAACAATCAAAAACTGCAAGGACTTCGACACCGCGATCAACAATTGCTTTTTATTCAGCCTCAGGAGTACTAAAATCAACAAGGATCTAGACTCCTAGACGCGAAACTACATTCCTTGTATAAAATTGCCAATGCAGTTATTAGTTCAGTAACAAATAAACGGTAAAACTCGATATCTGTGCTTGTTAAGGTTTTATCTTAATACAAGTCCAACCAAAAATACGACGACTGCGGATGATATGTTCCTAGCTTAACACCAAGAGATGATCGAAAACGTCAACCCTTATCACATCTTTTTCACATATGGTTCAATTAAAGATGATAACTCATCTTTTGCTACATTCAAGTAGAAACAGCATTCTCAAACTTCTTCGGTCTGGCAAGGACCGAAGGCAGCTACATTGCACAACTAGCAGCAATTCAAAAAGCCATATAAGTTGCGAACACTTACTTGAGACGATGTATAATCCTTGCAGATAACCTAGCGATAGTATAAGGCTTAAAAAATAAGACAAACTGATGCCCTTCTCTTTAACAATTAAGACACAAAATTTCGGAAAAGATTGTATTAGCTTGGTTACCAGGCCATTCTAGTATCAAATGTCGGATATCGCAGTTAAAGATGCTACTAAATTTCCACTAGTTATTGATTCTCCAAATTTCTATCAATTGACTTGTCAAATCTGTTTCCAGCAGTTAAAGATGAAGCTCGAAGTCTTGTGGTTTTGTTGCACTGATGCCTTATTAAAAATAAAAATTGAAAAACGGTTTGTTTTTACATATTCTTCTAAATTCTTCAATTTAATTTAAAATACTTTGTTTAAAATGACAAAAATAATAAATAAAAGCCACTGTGCAAGGCTTTTTAAAACCTTAAGTGAAAAACCAGATATAGTTTAAGGCTATACAACATTATCAAAAGAGGGCGCACAGCTTCTTTGGGAGCACGTATAAACGGAGTTAAACTCTTTTAAAAAGATATAAGTTGAAAATAAAAGCGACTGAATCATTTAATTTATTCTTTGTCTATTCCAGACTTGGTTGGATTGGAAAGCATACTTTATGTATCAAATAAGTTAACAACAGCCGTCAAAGATTTGGTCGAGACACCATCAAGGGATTTGATAGCAGCTTGCCTGTCAGAGAAGATGCGGATATCAGAAGTTGATATCACGTTTTCTCTTAGCCAGGAGAGAACCTCTTTGATCGCTAAAATTTCCGCTTGAAAGACGCTACAATGATTAGGGAGACGGAATGAGATGCTTAGATTAAGCTTTTCTGAGTACACACCACTACCAACTCCCTCATTTGTCTTGGATCCATCTGTATAAAAATGAATACTTTTGTTATCCAGGAGTTTTTTGTCTTCCCATTCGTCTCTGGATGGAATGGATACCTGGAAGTTTTTTCCAAATAGGGGTTTAGGTATAGTGTAGTCTATGTACTTTGGTATAGAACCAAAGAGGTTCAAAATGATGGAGTGCCCCACATTGTTGTTGGTCCATTGAGATGAGGCGTCGAGTCTTATCGCTGTACTCGCTGCCACTTGTTTACTGAAGATGTCGAGGGGTGTCAGATGGAGGAGAGTGTCTAACGCTGCTGAGGGTGTGGTTCTCAATGCCCCGCTTATGCAGAGACATGCAGTGCGCTGAACTCTGCTGAGTATGTCGCAGTATGTGGCTTTCTCCAGTGCAGTCCACCATACTGCAACCCCGTACATAAGTATTGGTCGGATGACCGATGTGTATAGCCAGCGAGGTTGAAAACCCCATTTGCTTCCTATAGCTTTCTTGCAAAGGAAAAGAGCTATTGTAGCTTTTTTAACTCTTTCCTGTATATTGGATTTCCAACTTAATTTTTTGTCCAATATCAGACCAAGGTATTTGGCTTCATTGGTAAAAATTGGTGGTATACCTTTTATTGAAGGAGGTACAATTACTGGGATCTTGTATTTCCGTGTGAAAAGGACGAGGTCTGTTTTTTGAGGATTAATACTATAGTCCGCAGTTATCAGCCCATCTAGTGAGCATATTGAGTGCATTTTGGAGGAGGTCTCTCAGTGTATTAGGATGTTCCCCTGTGACAGCGAAAGCAACATCATCGGCATACGCAACCACTCTATAGCCATCTCTCTCAAGGGATATTAGTAGTTGGTTAACCACTATGTTCCACAGGAGAGGGGACAGAACACCACCTTGCGGAGTGCCTCTACTGACAGACCTTTTTGTGCAAAAATCTCCAAAACTAGAGTTGATGATCCTGCTTTTTAGCATTAGATTAATCAACTCACGGATTGAGTATTCGACGTTTAAGGTCGTCATAGCAGAAGTGATAGCGGATGTGTCATCGTTGTTGAAAGCGCCCTCAATATCCAAGAAGGCCACCATAGTGTATTCCTTTTTCTCTAGGGAGTATTCAATAGTTCTTACCAGAGTGTGCAAGGCTGTTTCTACCGATTTCCGTTTGCAGTAAGCATGCTGAGACATTGATAGTCTCTTCTCAATGTTGTTACGTATATGGATATCGATCAATCGTTCCAGAGTTTTGAGAATGAAAGATGATAGGCTAATAGGTCTTAGGTCCTTAGGGTTGACATGCGAGCATTTGCCCGCCTTGGGAATGAAAAGTACCTTTACATCTCTCCAGCGCTGAGGTACATAGACCAGATTTATACAACTTTTAAAAATCATCTCAATGATGGGCGAAGTTATATCAATGGTATATTGTAGCTCAGCTGGTATGATTTGATCTGGACCTGGAGATTTTTAAGGTTTGAAACTATTCAGAGCCCATGTCAATTTTTCTTTTGAAGAAGAAGGCGTTATTCAACTGACAACGCTGCAATTCTCAAACATCTATATCGGGAAAATAACACACGTTTTGATTTGGTTGCGAAGTCCTAGAGCTGACAAAAACAACTAGTCATGTTCGAAATTAAAACGCTGAATGTGCTATAGCTGCCCCATCAATGGAAGTTTAGATGTCTTCAGAAAGTGAGATTCGTCAAAGTATCTCATCTGCTACTCGGAGAGCACTATGTACCTACGTTAAGACATCTAAGTCAAATAGATTACAAGCTTCTGGAAATACTCCCCATAGGAAGTTATTATTATTGTCGAAATGAAAATGTTGACATTTCTCGACGTTTCAGTGTCCCTAGAGCCGAAATAATAGATTTTTAGAAAGATGTTTGTGCGTGCGTGTGAAGTTTTCGGGTTGTCCATAGTTTCGTTACACAGGTAACAATGCAAAAAGGGCTCTCAAGAAAATTTAGTGAGTGTTTTATAGTAATTTAAAAAACAGGTGAAAATTTTGGTTTACCCAAAACGTCTGACGAAGCAAAACTTTTAGCGACTTGAATTCAATTTAATATTATAATATTGTAACGTGATACCAAACAAGTATATTTTAGGAAAAAAAAAACGTTTTTGACATCTGGTTGACTTTTAATAAAAATCGAAGTTTTTTTTTTACAAAAAACAAATTTTTATATAATTTAACAGTAAGTTTTTCATAAAAAAATAAAATCTACAAACTCTTTTAATATTTAACTTACTTACCCTGTAAAAAAGAATTGTTTCAGAACTCGTTAATTGATTCAAAATGTATTTCAATAGTTTTAACGAATTACAGTGATTGACATAAAACAAATGATTTCGAAAACTAGAACAAGAGCGGCTAAATTTGTGATAGGGCTTGTTACGAACTCATATATTCTACGTTATAAGTGATTAACAGGGTGCACGGTATTTCCAATTATAAAAATCTGCTGTGCTTCTGTAAATCCTCAAAATCCCCGCTTAAGATGCCCTACTATTATTTAAAGACCTGGACACTTTTGAATGTCGCTCCGTGGGCTTCTTTAGGTGCAGATCATTTGCGGTGGGGCATTTCTTCCGGCCCCACTGATAAATCAGTTTAGTTGTTCATGGTTCATGTATCATCATTCAAATGTCTTAAACGATTAATTTTTAAAAATCTGATTATTGAATTATACTAATTTAAAAAAAAATAATAATGCACTATACATAATTTTAATAATAATCCAATATATATGTCGTATTAAAATGTAAAAAGAGAAAACTCGTAATGGACAAATTCTTTAACAAATCATTTTACTCATAAACTAATATCCACGCGCTTATAATAATTCGAGCTTTTGCACAGAAAGAAGATGGTAGGTAAGAAATTTGCTGAATTAATTTTAAATAAATAATTTCTTCTTGCAGTCAGGAAATACTTTTAATGTACTGAATAATCTTCGTAATCATATTATCAAGGACGAAAATATCCTTTATATATACCAAATTACTTCAGATTTATAACAATTTATTTTGAATAACCGTGGAGATTGAGCTTTGTCTTTGGCGTTTTTGGGTTTTATCCTGAATGTCTAATTAATTTCCGTAGAAAAGAAAATGTCTTTTATTCCAGCCAACACAAACAATTTGTTGTTCACTTTTACACATCCAAATCCTTGAAACTTCTTCCAAAAAATAACTTTCTTATTTAGCATTTTGTTTGCCTAAAAAGACAAATTTCTGAAAATTTAAAATCTTTTCCAAGAAACTTAGAAAAAAGAAGCAAGTGTGAATTAGCGAATTGAATTTTTTATTTTAAGAACGTCTGGAAGACTAATCTTATGTTTAGCGTTGTTTAACTCTAAAAAAAAACCTGACCTATAAATTTGCAAGAAATCCTTTTATAAAACTTTTCGGTTATTTAATTTAAGGATTTTGGGTATTTTTGATTTTAATGCTGTATTTAGGAGAATGGTTTTAATTATTGATGATTGATAGGTTCTAAATTTGGAATCCTCCATGATAAAGCCTTTGTTCGAATTGACTTTATTATCATTTGATGTACATAATGTTTATGTCGAATTTTTTTTATTTTTCATATTCGAAATTATTTACAAAATCTTAAAAGGGAAGCTGGGAAGCTATTCACACTGACAACTTTCATTTGGTATACGCTAAAAATCAAATGAAATTTTAAATCAAAATTCATTTTAAAAGAATTTATTGAAAGAGTAGGAATTCTATATAAAATTTAAGTTCAAGCTATTTTTAAATTATTAACAACAATATTTCTTTGACATGAAAGTCAAGTTGAAAGTTGAAGTGAGTTTTTTCTTATATTCTCAAGGGTTTTTAATTTTATCAATTGTTTAAAGATTTACAAAATATAAATAACAACCTTTTTGTAAAAGATGAAGAACGTTAGAAGTCAATAATTTTGTTTTATTCTCAAGAAACGCGAGTTAAAACTTAATTTTTACAAGTTGGTCTAAGTTGTCTTATGCAGGTTTTCGTTTCTTTGCAAAAAAAAAATAATCAAATAATGTTGAAGTTAGTATTTTCATGCGTTTTGAAATATTTGCATCGAAAATCTTTTTTGTACCAATTTTCTGTAGAATTTTTATTTGTGTTAAGAAAACTGTCAATTGGATTTTTGTATAATTTTTCAATAAAACTTTTATAAGATCAAACTATTTTCAAGTTAATATCTTTATTTTTTGAAAAGATATTTGAGTGCAATATCAATACCAACTTTCAAAAGTGTTTTCTTTGGGTTTTTATTTTTTCCTCTTACCAAATGTCAATATTCATCGTTGCATTCGTAAAATATTTTTGGTGGCAACATTTTTCTTTTTAAGCTTTTTTAAAAACTCTATAAATTGAATTTCTTTCAATATCATTTTTTTTGGTATCCCTTCAAATTATAACGGCTCAACAATTTTGAAGTTTCAAAAGTATAGAATTGCAATTCAAAATCTGTGATACTACATTTTTTTGTTTTGAAAGTCTGACATTAACGAACATGATTCTGCCACAGCCACATATCGTGCTTTAAGAGGAGATTATGGTTTCCATAATCATCCAAGCAATTGATAAAATGATGAAGAAATTTAAAGAGACCGGATTGCTTACAGATATTGTAAGGCCCGTGAATCATCGTTTCGCTCCCACCACTGAAAATATCGCTGCTGTAAGTGAAAGTGTTGCCGAAGACTCGACTGTGTCGATTCCTCGTCGTTCTCAGGAATTATTTGTATTTGTATTTGTATTTTGATCTTCACCTACATCCATCTAAAGTTCATCTCAAACAACAACTGCGCGACTTCAGCGACAATACTGAAAATCCTCAAGTAATTGGAGAGCAGCCATTTTATCCACAAAAATTAAAAAGTCACTATTTGGTGCCCTCTGGAGGTGTGATTGGACCTTACTTCCTCGAAACCAACTCCGATGGAACGACTGTCACAGTCGGGACATAAACAAGAAATTATATATTTTTCACTTAATTTTGAAATTCTCATGAAGACCATTTCTATGTTGCAATTCGATTGTTGAACATTTAGCATCATTTTCAGAGGCTTGTTCTTGAACCGAAGGCTGCAAAGACGAAAGTTGAAACATTATAGTGGAACCGCAGTCAATGCTGAGGATATGGAAGAACCACTTCTGCAGACTGTATATCGGCGAAGACAAACTGAACTCCACTGTCAGGCAGGATGGTCCATTCAACATAGACGACGAAAGCCAACATTCCCGACTTAGACACAGTAAAGATTGCCATATCTAAGCTGAAGTCTAATAAAGCCGCTTTAGTGGATGGCTTGAATGCCGAGCTCTTTAAACCAGCTGGAGATAAGTTGGTTAGGAGAATGCACCAACTTATCTGTAAGATATGGTCGGAAGAAAGCATGCCCGATGAATGGAACCTCAGCATTGTTTGTCCAATCCTGATAAAAGTAAAACTGCACCAACTATAGAGGAATCAGTCTACTTAACATCGCTTATAAAATCTTCTCTACCGTAATATTTGAACGTCTAAAGCCCATCGTCAACAACCTGATAGGTCCTTATCGGTGTGATTTTAGACCAGAAAAGTCCACAGTTGATCAAATATTCACATTACGGCAGATCCTGGAAAAAACCCAAGAACACCAAATCGACACCCATCTTTTCATCGATTTCAAGGCCGCATATGACAGCATATACAGGGACGAGCTGTACAGAGCCATGTCTAGGTTTGGCATCCCTGCAAAACTCGTCCGTTTGTGCAAGTTAACCAGTATATGGAGAATTCACGCTGCTCCATAAAGGTTGAAAACAACTTAACAGAACCTTTCGATATCAAAAATTTAGACAAGGTTATGCGTTGTCATGTCCAATTACTGGCATATGCTGATGACATTGACATAATCGGAAGAACTCAGCGTGATGTCGATGGGGCTTTTGTGAGTATTGAGGAAGAGGCGGCAAAAATGGGTTTAACGGTTAATGAGGGCGAAACAAAGTACATGCTGTCGTCTAGAAAGGACATACAACACCGACACATCTTGGTCAAAACGTCACAATCGACAGACGTAACTTTGAGGTAGTCAAGGACTTCGTCTACCTAGGCTCCGCTGTAAACGCAGAAAACAACACCAGCGCTGAGATCAAACGCAGAATGACTCTTGCTAACCGCTGTTTCTTTAGACTAAGAAAGCAATTGAGTGGTAAAGTCCTCTCTCGAGGGACCAAAGTGTTGCTATATAAGACCCTTAACATCCCCGTTCTGCTATTCGGTGAAAAAGCATGGACTATGACAAAAGCGGATGAAAGCACCTTTGGTAGCTTCGAGAGAATAGTTCTTCGATTGATCTACGGTCCCCAATGTATCAAAGGGAAGTGGAGGAGAAGATGGAACCACGAGCTGTACGGGCTGTACAGCGACGTAGACTTAGCCTAAAGGGTAAAAGTCCAGCGACTTAGATGGCTGGGTCCCGTAGAGCGCATGGAAACCAATGCTCCGGCCCGGAAAGTCTTCGAATCTACAGGGGATCAGGTGGAGCGTACAAGTGGAAGGTGAAATCACCCAACTTGAAGACATCTAGCTAGGGACCGAGCTAGATGGAGAAGTTTGTTGGGTGAGGCCCTAGTTCACACAGGACTGTAGTGCCACCTTAAGTAAGTAAGTAAGTGTTCTGACACAATTTGAAGTCTTCGTATGTTACTTTTTGCAAAATTTCCCCAAGCAGGTGATCCATAAAACATAATCGCTTGAAAAATGGCTTGATAGATCAGTTGTTGTCACTACTCAACTTTGATTTTCTGCTTATAAATGGGTACAATATTTTGAATGTAAGGTTAATTTGTTTAATAACTTCTTGTACTTCTTGTACTAAACGTTAATCTTTTACCCAAATGAACCCCATATTTAGCGCTTGACTTCCAATCTGTTTCATAACCGTTAAGAATAAGATTGTTAATTGGTAAGCAACAGGGTTTTCATTTTCGAGAGAAAAAGACCGCCAATGCAGATTGCAAGTTAGTATCAATAGTGGAACCAATTGAATCTGAAGAATAAATACATGTGTCGTCAGCAACGAGAGCTGTTTCACAATTTTGAAGTCTTGGAAATTCAGACGTAAACACACTGTAGAGAATTGGACCAAGTACAGATCCTTGGGGGACCCCTGCGACACAAATAAAGCTTTGGGAAAGACAATTGTTAACGGACACAACACACTTTCTTGAAGACAAAAAAGATTTTATAATTTTAATCAGGTACTAAGGCAAATTGAAAATTAATAGCTTATGTTATAGTCCTTCATGCCAAACGGAATCAAAACCTTTTTCACGTCCAGCAACACCAAACCCGTACTTTTTCTGCATTAAAGTTACTTTTAAAGTATTTTGTTATGCGATGAACCTGCTGTACAGTACTGTGACATGCACGGAATCCAAATTGTTCTAAAGGCAAACCATTATTTTAATTAATGTGTTCAATAATTTTCTTTTCAATTATTTTTTTTAAACATTTACAAGGAGAACTCAGCAAACTAATTGGTCTGTAGTTAACAGACAAGTTAGTTATCTTACCAGGTTTTAAAATTGGAATAACTTTTGCTATTTTCCATTCATTTGGGAAATATCCCAACCCAATTGAAGGCAAGAATTAAAAAGTGGTTGTACAAATTTAACTCCCAGCTTTGGCTTATTTTTCAATCCAACGGACTTTCTTGTTTTCAAAGAATTAAGAACATCTTTGATGTCTTCAATTGTGATGAAGTAATTTTCACCATTACCCGTATCACAGTTAATTATTCTTATTGATTGAGAAACACGAGATTTAAGGTATCATTTTTTTGTTTTGTTACAAAAGTTGTCATTTGAATTTTTCTAAAAAATAACCATTAACTACCATCAATATTTTGCATACAATGAAATAGTGTGATTTCAAAAATTATTTTTGCTTGAAACTTTGTATTTCTCATATAAACATATAGAAATTAGATTTTCCAAAAAACAATATCTTGCTTTGACAATAAAATTAATAGCAAAATGAAATCAGTTTGAAGTCAATGCATTCATTTACAATATATCGAGAATTTGTGTATTATTTTTTGTAGACCTTAATTTTTATGAAAAAAACTTGGTTTTGGATTTTTATACAAAGTTTATTGGATGTGGAAAACTATATTTTGTATAAGATGAAATTAGTGTAAAGACAATATTTTTAATATTTGAAAAGATATATGACTCGAAAATAGATTTTGACCAAGTCTCAATAATATTTTTTTTGCCTTTTGTTCAAAATTTTGCCAGATTTCAAAAAAGTTATTCTTCGTTGCCCCAAATTACTTTGGAGATAAACTCACTTTTTGTTCACACAAAATTGGTGTCAATTATTTAAAAAAAAAAACGTTGATTCATATTTTTTCAAAATTATATCAGTTTGGTATCAGGCGACAATTCATAAAGACAAATCTATTTCAAGTTGCTAGGGCCTTTGAAACGTCGAGAAATGTTAAAATTTTCAGTTAATATAACTTCCTATGGGAATTTTTAAAATCCAAAAAAAAACCAATGACATTTTCGATCATCAAATATTACTTATAATAAGAGGATGTGTAGAAAAAAATTAATTGAATAAGTTTATTAGTTCTTGAGAAATCTTAAAAACAAAATAACGTTTTTTATGGAGAGTACCCTTACAAAAACATGAAAGAATCCAAGTTAACAAAAATGCTTAGTGAAAATTTAATACAAATCTGTCAGTTCATTTCAGAAAAATTTCAAGTTTTCGATTTTCGACCAACAATTTTGTATGGGGTTTAAACGCGAATGTGCTTAATTTAAAAGTTTGAACTCACTCAAGCCAAATTTGTTTGGCTGGAGAGGCGAGGACATGTAGGCCAGCATACAGACGAAATCGGAGGACCCATTTTTTTTTACTTTTCTACCATCGTGATTCTATGTTTGCTTAAAAATTTAAGTTCAAATTCTTTTACGAATGCAATACTTACATAGTTTCTATTTGTCGCAACTAAAAAACTAAGGACATCCATTTCGTATAAAAGTCAGAAAATTACTATTTTTGTAGCACTAACCAAGACCATGTTTGAATTTTATGGAATCAATAACATGGGTTTCCTCCACTTCTATTGGTACATCTTTAAATATAACATCTTTGTTTAAAAGTTTTTCAATATTTGTCATTCCTTTTTCTTTGGCAACATGCTTTAAATTAAATTCTTTCAAAATAATTGAGTCTTAATATTAACGATGCATGGATTTGAACTCAATTTTCGAAGGCACAAACTAAATGAAATTTTGCCAAAAATTATTGACACCCTAAACGTATTACACTGGTTAAAAAATTGAGTTTTTTTTAACATATTGCAATGCTGAGTTCATTGGATGCCTCTTGTGTATTTATGTTCCTCAATAATTTTTTTTTTCAATTTGTTTAAGAATTAAGAATAAAAAAATAATAATAATTTTTGTGTTTTTTTTTTTTCAGATTTGTGCACCTTTTCTTGGTAAGTTATTAATTCTATTTATGTGATTTTCCAATTAAATAAAATAAAATATTATTTTAAAAAGCATGCATACAATGTTTAACAGCAATGTCCCAACTCTTCGTCCTGAATTAGAATATTTCGACATTATTTATCTATGAGATAATTTTATACCTCAATTAGTTTCCGTAATTTCTCATTACTTATGAGAAGACTCCCAAAATCAACTGAAATGAAATCGAAATCTTAATTAAAAATAGAGTAAAATTATTATCAGGGTTTTATAATTCAATTGATTTTATAACTTCGAATACTTTTCGAAATCACTTCGTGTCACAGCAAAGGGACTTTTTTCGTTTTTAATTGCCGATATTTCTTAAACCCTTAGGTTTTTTGAAAAAACCCAAACGTGGAATGAATGAGGTTTATAGTGCAAGAAAACATTTTTGGTTGAAGTTTTATGACGGTTTTTCCGAAGAAGGTTATGAAAAGTACAGGTTTTATTGTGTCACATGAATACGGACAAGATCTTAATTTAACTAGCAGACCCTTTGAAGTAAAGAAAATAAAAAAATGGTTTAGGTAAATACTGGTTTGATTGAATGGATTAAAATAATTGTTTGTAATGTGTGCTGTCTCTTTCTAAATTACTTCAAGTGTATGGATTCCAAGAGTGCTGTCAGATAATTGACTGAAATATAGGCCTCAAGCCGTTTTAGGCTTCAATAATCTCTTTGGTTTTTTGGTATTGCCGTGTCCCTTTGTAGACTTTTCTGGAAAGCCATCCCCACATGTTTTCCAGGTCAGGGAGATATGGGGCCATGGTAATAGATTCACATTTTGCCCCTGAATCCTGGCTTTTGTGGTATGTATATATTGGTGAATTATCTTGTTAAAAAGTCCATCGTTGTACAACAAATATTTCAGAGAACTGCAGAAAAGCTCGTTTAAGAATCGATTTTAAGTGATTGCCGTCATTTTAGAGCTTTGAAAATCCAAGTCCACTGTCCCATAAAAGGTGATCGCTCCCCATACTATTACACCGCATCATTTACTGTGCCGTTTTTCAAGATAGATTTCTTCCTTCCTTAAATCATGATAACAGCAGCTACATCCACAATTTTTTTTCCATCGGAGAAGACGACTGTATGCCAAGCTCGATTCCATATTCTGAGATTTGTTGCAATATTAAGGCGATGGCTCTTGCGTATAGCATTCTATGGTGGTTTATTCTTCATTTGTTGGTTTCGTACAAGGTCTGCCTTATGTAGCACCCGAACAACTGTCAATCTGTTAGAATTTTCCCAAGCTTCTGCCTTGATGTAACAAATGGAAAGTATTGAATTTAAAGCAACTTTTACTATAGCCTCACTAATGATATGACTTTCTTGACTCCTCCTTTGTGTTCTTTCCATACCTCTCTTGGTTCTTGAGGTAGTTGTATGCAATATTTGAACTTCTTCTTATTTTGTTGGTTACAAAATGAATAGGTTTGCTGAGTACGTTTTAAGCTCGAATATGGCCTATTTCCTCCTTGGTTAGACCCTTAACTCTATCCATACTTCTTGAAAAAACTCGAACTAAGCTCCCAAACAATCAGAGTATCCTTTTATCTGATTTAACCCACGCCAATAGGTAATAGGTAAACAATAGATTGTAAAAAAACTGGTATTTTACAATCTTTCTCGAAAAACCGCCAAAAAACTTGTATTTATTAAATTAATTAATTAATTAATGTAGTGCTTACATTGACTGCATTTTTTACTTTGTCAATTCTCACTGGGGTCAAGTTATAGTCTTTGGTTGTTTTAAGCGGAGTCAGTGTTTCTGATAGTGCCGGACTTTTACCTAAATGACTTCCGCAACGCAGTGGAGTTTAGCCGCTTGACTTGTGGGGCGGCCTCTTTTCCGTAATACTACAGGTTTTCGAGATTTACACAGGTGTTCGGCGATTGCTTGCTTTAAGTCAAAAAGAGCCATACATGATTAAGGACACAGAATCCAAGCATTAACAACACAAATATCGACCATATGAAAAAAAACCTTATACCATTGTTTTGGATCGTAAATAGATTCTATATAAACGAAGCATAGAGACTAGTAAATCAATACCTGCCATGTGCTGATTTTGAACTGTTATAGCCTGAGGGCACTTTATTTCCTTATACATTATCACTTTTCTAAAATATCGTCGTTTTGTAGTAGCTGGTTCGCTTCCTACATATGTAGAAAGCATCAAACCATGTGACAGCACTTATACGAGCCCCTTTTTCTGAAGGCATTTCAATTTTCGGAATACGGTTTAATCGCACAGTGCCAGTTTTCGTTAGACGAGTAACCAAGTAACTCAGAAGCGCCTTCAGGACGAATGTGTCTTTAATCACTTGCGAAAATATCAAAATCATAACTAAATCCTGTCACCCTCAAGACTTGATTTTTGTATCTCCATTTATGGGGTTTTGCGGGGTTATACTGTTTCAGGTCATGACGAACTTTAGTTGGAATTATTCGTTCATCAACTGCTAAAAATTCTTCTTTTGGCACGAGCAGTAGTTGCTGCCTAATGCCGTCCAAAAGTTTTCGCATTTTAAAAAGCTTGTCGTGTTTTGCAATTCCAGATGGAATACAATTGTTGTTGTCGTTAAAGTGACGATTTTCTTGCTCCTTGTCAAAGGGTTCTAAATGTTTTGTTACCCACTTAATTTTATTAGGATTTGTTTTCTTCGACTTTTATTTTGTCGTCTTCGGAAGAAATGGTTCAGGTTCGTCATCGGAAAAATCGCTATCCGTTTCACGATTTACCACTGAACTTCTTCGATGTACACTCCGCGGAACATATTCGTCACCAGAATCCGAAGCTAGATCATCTTCGCTTTGACCTTCATCGTCAAGGAATTACAGTCACAAGTTTATGATTGCAAAAAAAAGTCAAAGCCAAAGTCTTTGAATTCATCCTACAAGCAAGAATATATTTTTAGAACACTTAATCCGTTAAGTTACTAATGCATGCAACACCACATATGGTCCAATCAAAAAAAAAGAAAGAAGCCTGCAATGTATGAAGGACCATGCATGGTCTCTTAGAAAAACCCAAAAAAAGAATTTTTAACTTTTACGAGTATAAGTACAAAATAAAGAGTGTATGAATAAATAACTAAATTAAAATAATTATTTCATTTGTCGGAACTTTCCTGTGTACCTATTAAAAAAAAACTGTTTCAAATATTGAACTTTTTACACTGAAATGCACTTGTCACCAACTCTTCAAAGAATGAAATTATTGACGAATGACAAATAGCTCGCGGAAAACAAAAAACCATTTATCATTGTAAAGTGGATCTAGTTTAATACTATATTGCATTTCTGCCTCCCTCTTACAATAATAATAAAATTTAATCATGTTAAATATATGGGGCCGTATGTGGTAGGGAGTTAAAAAAAAATCGTTGCAGTTGTGTTGTTTGACATGGAAAAGGCTTTTGTGTGCATCTTGACGGAATCGTTCGTAAGCTGCTAGTCTTTATATTTATCTAGTTAAATTAATTAAAAGATTACATTTTAAAGAATGCTTTTTTTTAAATTTCGTTCATTAAATCTCCATTACATTCCTTAAAGGCCGGCGGCGTTCCCCAAGGATCGATCCTTTTTCCTTTGCTAAACAATATCTACGTATCTAACTTTTCATCCACCAGCTTTTGTAAAAGATCATTTTTCACAGATAATACATGCATCTATAGTTTCTCAAATGTTATCTTATTTACAAATGGCACTAAGCACCGTTGAGCTTTACTTTTATTGCTGAAAATAGAAAAATAAAGCCTGCAAAGACTCCAGCTTGTTTCTTTACAAAATAGAGAAAGCTATGTAATCTACAACAAACAAATCTAGTAGCGTGCAATGCTCCAGTTCATTCGGAAAAAAATACTTAATATTTGGGTGTAACTCTCGATAAAACCATGACATTTTCTAACCAATTTTCATGAAGTATGAAGAAAGCTCAATATTTAATCAAAATTTTGTATCCGCTTTTAAACAAAAACTCTTTCCTAATTATTTATTCATTTCGTTCAATTTAGAAGTTGCTGAGATCTTATATTATTCTAATCTCTATGTTGTAAGTATCTTGTAAGTAATGTATATTGATTAAAAAAAATGTTTAAGATTTAAACGGGTTATTGAAATAAGGGATTGTAGATTTAGAAAATCATCACGACGTATCGCGATAGACTGATATTGAAGTCGAATTCGAACCAAATCCATCAAAAACTTTAGAAAAAGCACAATTTCATTGCTAACTATATAACACTGTTGACCAATATTATAATTTCAAGGTAATCTTTTGGAGAAGCTTAAACTTCTGAAATTTATATTGTTTATCAACTGCAAACAGAAAATTACCGCACTTCTTACATAATGCAATCATTGGTAGTAACAAAAATGAATGCGTACAAAACCGAACCGTGATGCTTTAACGGTATCATCATTCTCAAAAAAAAATCTCGATCTCGAGAGCCATTATTTTTATATACTGACATTGACACATACTTGTGTGTTCGAGTCCATTGGGCTGATTGTGATGGCTGTGGCTATGTAGCGTAAGGTTTAAACAACCAAACCACCACCACCTGAGTAGAGCTTCTCTGTGAACTATCAAGGGCTATATATCTCATTCCGGGTTCTTAAGGATAAACTGATGGTGCCTTTCTGACTTCTATATACTCAATTTGTCAAGTTATACTTCCTTTTAAATTAACAGACATTGGATACAAATCCAACTTTCTCTGCGGTGGTATTTTATTCGTTAAGTCAACGTAGCTGTGTCGATGTCGGGTTTCCTCTTATTTTTCAAATAGCATAACGAAGATCTGAGTTTATTTTAAAGATTAAGGACAAGCATGGATAAAATCAGAGATCTGTTAGAAAAATATACGGATGTTAAAAATTTAATGCAAACATAATCTACAGTCATCTATTTAGGGCTGCTTCACAAGCTTTGAAATTTCTGATGGAATTCATTTTGCAGACTTTTTCACTTTACAAATTGAAAAAAAACACATGGTAATAATGGAAATAATATACTAAGTACATATTGTATACAAAAAACCTACGCAACATTAGAAGACTATAGTTTGTCCCTGGTCCGGGTTCGAGTTCGGGTACATGTAGGGGCATGGGTTGGGTATGGGTCCCATAAGCAAAATCCTAATTTTGTAATGGCTTTTACGTATGTACTATATAATATTTTCAACCGACAAGCCACATTTCCATAGAGTATATTTTTTGCATCTTTCCCCAGAGCTCAGAGTAAAACTTTTGTGGGGCATCAAGTTATTATTGTTGTTTGCTTTTAGGTTAAATTTCTTTTGTACTTTTTTTATTTAAATTTTTATTTCTTGTGCGGACAATCAACTTTATTTGCGTTCTATACTAAGCACTTGGGATTTTTGTCTACACGTATAAAAATTCTTTTTTTTTATAAAATTTGAAATATTATATTTTTGTCTATAAAACGTATGTTAATAGTTTTTTCAACATTTTAGGTGAATTAAAAATTTGAATAAGGGCAACATTTAATTCTGTTGTATAGATAAAGGCAAGGCGTATGGTTCAGAAATTTAAGTCTGGGACAGTGTGTCAATTATTTTCGTATCAAATATGGTTCAAACGTGGACAGATTATACTTGAAACACAGATATAAAATATTTTGAGGTAATTTTTGAAAACCTTTTGACACATATTAGGCGGTATCTCAGCTGTAACTTCGAGTAAAAGGTTTATTAGCACCAACACGGCCTTTCACGAAGACCCACAAAAAAAAGGCCAGCGGCCGACACGAAGAGAAATTACGGGGCCAGAAAATGCCCCTTGCATATGGTAACATCTTGTTGAAACCACATATTTTCCAAGCCGTATTCTTCAATAGCAAACTAAAAAAAGTCGGTTATTAATTGACCATAACGCTCGAATTGACGGTGACAGTTGTTGCATCGTTTTCAAAGAAGTAAGGTTCAACCACACCTCCGGAACAAAAAGCGCACCAAACAGTGACTTTTTGTGGATGTAATGACCTCTCTTCAATTACTTCAGGATTCTCAGAACTAATTTTCTTAAATGAATTGGTTTAGGAATTTACTTTGAGAGATGTCCGGCCTTATACTTGAAACCGAAAAACCCGGAGGTATGTTCGTTCTTGAAGGTCTAAATTTCGTTGACTGTAAATCATTCTATGCTGCGAAGATTGAGCTTTCTCAATAAAACTTCTATACGCGAAATGGCTTACCTTCTCTATTATTGTTCTAAAATTGTTTTTTATATCTAAAGGGCTTATACCCGATAAAATTCCATGCTTTCACCTAAGCTAAGAGCCAACTCCTCCCACTTTTTGACGAGATTACCCCTATATGACAAAATCTTTTTAAGTACTTTTCTCGGCAATCTTTCTTCGTCCATTTCCATCACCTTAATAATGTAGTCAAAATACAACTTTAAGGTCCTTAAGAACAATTGAGGTTCAGTTGTTTCCCCAAACTTGTGTGCCACAAAACATTATAGAAGCTGCTGTCGCTTAAAAAAGTTTAGCTTTCAACTATGCTCGACACCTTAATTATCGATGTAACGTTTCCCCACTTTGAATATCTTCCTCCTCCGCCTTGAAATATCATAATTTTAGACTTCTGTAAATTAACTGACAGATTCCAATTTTCACAGTATGTCTCCAATCTGTTCGCCATACGCTGCATTCCTTCCACCGATTCAGACAAAAAAACAATATCATCCGAAAATATCAGTCCTAGTATCCGAGTACTACCGAACTGGATTCCTCCTTCGACCTCCTCCAAGATATCAATTATGTATAAACAAAACATATAGTAGTGTGCTCAACACACAGCCTTGTTTAACTCCCATTTCTGTTGAAAACTCTTCAGATATATGTATGTATACTCCCTATCCCATACGTAGGCCACATTATTTTCATACATCGCTCTGACAAGGGTAACGACTTTACTTGATACTACAAGCTTATAAAGTTTATAAAAAAGCGCTTCACGAGCGTTTGAATCAAACGCAGCTCGAAAATCCACAAAAAAGGCGTACAGTTTTTGTTTCCTTCTTTTGAAGTCCTCTGCAATGTTTATTAAACTGAATACTTGGTCTATAGTCGAATAGCTCTTTCTAATTGCTGTTGGAAATGGATTAAGAATTTTCTTTTCTTTGTTCCAATATGTAAGCCTATTAAAAATTAGAGTACTGAAAAGCTTTACGGAAGATTTCAGGAAGGAGATGCCCCTATATTTTTACGGTACATCATAAGACCCTTTTTTGTGTAAGGGGTATATTATTGACCTCTTGAAGCTTTCAGGGATGTCTGCGGTCTCATATAAAGGTTATATGAGAATCGACCCAATATCATCTTTGATACAAATCTCGTGTTCAAAATTGCCAAAAATGCAAAACCTGAAATAAACATAGTTCGTATTTGTCGCAAGCAAAAAACCTATAATCAATCCAAGACTTGCCCCACGTTGCGAGCGCATATCTATAAGTTTAAACAAATTTGGAAGGGTTCTAATCGTAGTTGAGCGGATCTAAGAGAGAGATCTAAGAGTTGTGCTCGGCAGAGAAATTATTGAAACAGAGGGAATATCTGTATGCACTTTGTATGGGTTTTAAAGCATCTTTTGATACAATCGATTGAGGTGCTCTATTCTATTACCAGTAGTGGGTTGTCAATGAAGTTTAATCGGGTTCTTGAAAACTTTAAAATGTGAACCAGAGTGGCAGGTGAAGAACTCTGACTAGCTCGAAACCTCATTTGGAGTGCGACAAGGTTGAACATTAAGCCGTACTCTAATTGCACTATTCATAGACGGCCTTTTAAAGAGACTATCCTCTGATGGAATTTTTTTGCAGGGATTATCGCAGACGAGGGTTGTGCGTTCTCCATTATCTCTGAAGCTTTTGATTGACAGTGTTTACCAGTATTGGCAGCAATAGAATTGAATAGTTACTATCAAAAAATTAAAGGTAATGAAAATTGAACGTGAAAAGTAGAGCTTTAATCTCGAAAATATTGATTGTGTGCGTGACTACAAATACCTTGACATTACTGTTACAAATAATTTAAATATGGATAAATACTTGAAGAAGAAATTGGTTAAGGTGAAAACTTCTATTAATATTGTTAAAATATTAGTAAACTCTATTTTGAATAATTACTTTGCTTATTTCCTTGTTTCTTTTAACTCCCACTGGTTTTCTTATTATGTTTTTTATGTTTGAACTTGCTTAACACTAGAAAGATAACCTACGTCGAATAGACGTATAAATTATGTGTATCACTTATGGTCTATGAAATATGGTTATCTTTCTAGGGTTAATAACGATCTTGGATACATTGGAAGCTTACTCTAAATGAAATACATCACAGTTCTTTTAAAGAAGTTAAAGATTTCAGACACGTTTTCTCAAATTGCAACAAATATTATATGGACAAGTCTTTGAAGCAGTAGCTGAAAGCAAACTTTTATATGGGTAGCAGGAAGGGGGATATAAAAATTACAATTCAGTTGAAAAACTCCCTACGCACTTAATAAAAAGAATCTTTAATTTGCGCAAAATACGCCAAATAACGGATATCCCTCCTTTGTTTATAAAAAAATTGAAGCTACGAGAGCCTCTACCAACATGCGTCTTCAGTTGCGTGTCCAAATGCGTGCGTCAACTGAATCGCGGTCTTCCTCTACTGCGCCATCTCTCTGGATTGGATTTGAAGGCCTGCGGGCTGGAGCGTCCATTCATTCTACATGACCCAGCCATCTAAGTTACTTTCTTACTTACTTAAGGTGGCGCTACAGTCCTGTGTGAACTAGGGCCTCACCCAACAACCTTCTCCATCTAGCTCGGTCCTTAGCTAGATGTGTCCAGTTACGGGTTCCAAGTTGGTTGAGGTCACCTTCCACTTGTGCGCGCCACCTGATCCGCGGTCTTCCTCTACTGCTCTGTCCTGTGGGTGTGGATTCGAAGACTTTCCGGGCCGGAGCATTGGTTTCCATGCGCTATACGTGACCCAGCCATCTTAGTCGTTGGACTTTTACCCTTCTGGCTAAGTCTACGTCGCTGTACAGCCCGTACAGTTCGTCGTTCCACCTTCTCATCCACTCCGCTTCGATGCATACGGGACCGTTGATCACACGAAGAACTTTTCTCTCGAAGCGACCCAAGGTGCTTTCATCCGCTTTTGTCATAGTCCATGCTTCTTCACCGTATAGCAGGAAGGGGATGATAAGGATCTTATATAGCAACACTTTGCTCCCTCGAGAGAGGGCTTTACCACTCAATCGCTTTCTTAGTCCAAAGAAACAGCGTTTAGCAAGATATAATCATCGTTTGATCTCAGCGTTGGTGTTGTTTTCATGGTTTACAGCGGAGCCTAGGTAGACGAAGTCCTTGACTACCTCAAAGTTACGTCTGACGATGGTGACGTTTTGACCAATATTTCGGTGTTGTATGTCCTTTCTTGATGACAGCATGTACTTTGCTTTACCATCATTAACCGTTAAACCCATTTTTGCCGTCACTGCCTCAATACTCACAAAAGCCCCATTGACATCACGCTGAGTTCTTCCGATTATGTCAATGTCATCAGCATATGCCAGTAATTGAACAGACTTTTGAAAGATAGTGCCTCTAGTGTTGACGTGTGAGCTCTGCACTATTCTTTCAAGCACGATGTTAAAAAAATCACATGACAGCGCATCACCTTGTCTTAAATCTTTTTTGGCATCGAAAGGTTCTGTTAAGTTGTTTCCAACCTTTATGAAGCAGCGTGAATTCTCCATAGTCATCCTGCACAATCGGACGAGTTTGGCAGGAATGCCAAAACTAGACATGGCTCTATACAGCTCATCATTGTAGATGCTATCATATGCGGCCTTGAAATCGATAATGATGGTGGGTGTTGACTTGGTGTTCTTGGGTTTTTTTCCAGGATCTGCCGTAATGTGAATATTTGATCAACTGTGGACTTTCCTGGTCTAAAACCACACTAATAAGGACCTGTCAAGTTGTTGCGATGGGCTTTAGACGTTAACACATTTGGTCAGAGATGATTTTATATGCGATGTTAAGTAGACTGATTCCTCTATAGTTTGTGCAGTTTAGAGGGTCTCCTTTTTTCAGGATCGGGCAAACAATACTGAGGTTCCATTCATCGAGAATGCTTTCTTCCGACCATATCTTAAAGATAAGTTGGAGCATGCTCCTAACCAACCTATCCTATGGCAAACTTTACTTCGTCTAAGTCTGGAGGACGGGATTGTTGGCTTTCGTCGTCTATGTTGAATGGATCATCCTGCCTGACAGCGGAATTCAGTTTGTCGTCGCCGTTATACAGTCTGCAGAAGTGGTCCTTCCATATCCTCAGCATTGACTGCGGTCCCACTATGATGTTTCCACTTTCGTCTTTGCAGCCTTCGGTCCTAGGTTTATGTACCTGTGAATTCCGTTTCACCTGTTTATAAATCTTTCAAACTTCATTCCTGCTTTTAAACCTCGCAACATCTTCGACTGTACGGCTCGCTTCTTCTGCTCATAGAGCTCATGAGCAACTTTCGTCCTTTGGCTGAATTTGTCTGCCGATATTCTTCATCAAACCAGGAGTTCCTTGGTGGTTGCTGGTTGAAACACAGCACATCAGAGGCGGCTTCTCTGATTGCATCTTGGCAATGTTGCCACTGGTTTTCGATACGACCTCTGGCGATTGTAGCCGTATGACGTTTACCTTCTCCCAGCACCTCCTGTCTTGCCTTGGGTCTGGAAATACGAAGTGCTACCTTTGATACAACGAGGTAGTGGTCCGAGTCGATGTTAGCTCCTCGAAAAATTCGTACATCCATGATGCGGGAAGCTTGGCTGACGTCGATCGCAATATGGTCCATCTGATTGACGGTAGATCTATCTGGAGAACTGCAAGTTCCTTTGTGGATATTGAGGTGTGAAAAACGCGTACTGGCTATTGCCCCGCAGCAAAATCTATGAGCCTGAATCCGTTGTCGGAAGTGTTGTAGTGCAGGCTGTTCTTTTCGATTATTTTACCAAAGATGTCTTCCCTTCCTAGCTTGGCATAAAAATCGAACAGGACTGTTTTAATATCGTAGCTAGGACTGCTCATATGTTTTGTCTAGGAGCTCGAAGAACATATCTTTGGTGTTGTCGTCTTTCTCTTCTGCGGGGGCGTGCGCGCATATCAGGCTAATGTTGCCGAATACAGCATTGATGCGTATGGTCATGAGGCGCTCATTGGTGCACTTATAGCCCAAGACTTCTTGCCCAAGGCTGGCTCCAATGACGAATCCGCATCAAAATTAGCGCTGTTAGTTTTCGTGGTAGCAGTCACCATAGTAAATATCTCAGTTTTACATCCTCTTTTTGCCCGGCCCATCTCATCGTTTTTCCTGGATGGCGGTGATGTCTGCTTTATAGCGGTCTAAGGCCTTCGCTAATTCTTCGGCCGCACGTGGTCTGTTAAGGGACCTAACATTCCACGTGCATATCCGAAGTTCGTTGTCCTTTATTCGTTTGCATTGGTTGTCAACAGTGT
>NW_026605811.1:0-37580 GCF_945859685.1 Eupeodes corollae
GTCGATGCTCTGTATTTTAGTGAAAACCGCATCATGTTTGGAGGCTTGGTTGAGGAAATAGAGCAACCGAAAGATAATTTGTGATGAGCTGGGTCGAAATTCTGTAATTTTACTTTTTGACTAATTTTTCGGAAACGAGCGATCGTATAACATTTTGGTTTGCAGTTGTGGGTAGAGCATTTAAATACCTTTCTTTTGATGTGCATTTTGATTGGGTGGGAAATAGTTTTGAAAATACTACTTTTTTCGGCAAGGGTTAGCCCACGATTTTCTCGAAAAACTGAAAAAAAATCATTTTTGAGACTTATGCATCAATTGAAAGGTGGGTCGATGCTCTGTATTTTAGTGAAAACCGCATCATGTTTGGAGGCTTGGTTGAGGAAATAGAGCAACCGAAAGATAATTTGTGATGAGCTGGGTCGAAATTCAGTAATTTTAATTTTTGACAAATTTTTCGGAAACGAGCGATCGTATAACATTTTGGTTTGCAGTTGTGGGTAGAGCATGAAAATACTTCTTTTTTCGGAAAGGGTTAGCCCACGATTTTCTCGAAAAACTGAAAAAAAATCATTTTTGAGATTTATGCATCAATTGAAAGGTGGGTAGATGCTCTGTATTTTAGTGAAAACCGCATCATGTTTGGAGGCTTGGTTAAGAAAATAGCGCAACTGAAAGATAATTTGTGATGAGCTGGGTCGAAATTCTGTAATTTTACTTTTTGACTAATTTTTCGGAAACAAGCGATCGTATAACATTTTGGTTTGCAGTTGTGGGTAGAGCATTTAAATACCTTTCTTTTGATGTGCATTTTGATTGGGTGGGAAATAGTTTTGAAAATACTACTTTTTTCGGCAAGGGTTAGCCCACGATTTTCTCGAAAAACTGAAAAAAAATCATTTTTGTGATTTATGCATCAATTGAAAGGTGGGTCGATGCTCTGTATTTTAGTGAAAACCGCATCATGTTTGGAGGCTTGGTTGAGGAAATAGAGCAACCGAAAGATAATTTGTGATGAGCTGGGTCGAAATTCTGTAATTTTACTTTTTGACTAATTTTTCGGAAACGAGCGATCGTATAACATTTTGGTTTGCAGTTGTGGGTAGAGCATTTAAATACCTTTCTTTTGATGTGCATTTTGATTGGGTGGGAAATAGTTTTGAAAATACTACTTTTTCGGCAATGGGTTAGCCCACGATTTTCTCGAAAAACTGAAAAAAATCATTTTTTGTGATTTATGCATCAATTGAAAGGTGGGTCGATGCTCTGTATTTTAGTGAAAACCGCATCATGTTTGGAGGCTTGGTTGAGGAAATAGAGCAACCGAAAGATAATTTGTGATGAGCTGGGTCGAAATTCTGTAATTTTACTTTTTGACTAATTTTTCGGAAAAGAGAGATCGTATAACATTTTGGTTTGCAGTTGTGGTTAGAGCATTTAAATACCTTTCTTTTGATGTGCATTTTGATTGGGTGGGAAATAGTTCTGAAAATACTAGTTTTTTCGGCAAGGGTTAGCCCACGATTTTCTTGAAAAACTGAAAAAAAATCATTTTTGTGATTTATGCATCAAGTGAAAGGTGGGTCGATGCTCTGTATTTTAGTGAAAACCGCATCATGTTTGGAGGCTTGGTTGAGGAAATAGAGCAACCGAAAGATAATTTGTGATGAGCTGGGTCGAAATTCTGTAATTTTACTTTTTGACTAATTTTTCGGAAACGAGCGATCGTATAACATTTTGGTTTGCAGTTGTGGGTAGAGCATTTAAATACCTTTCTTTTGATGTGCATTTTGATTGGGTGGGAAATAGTTTTGAAAATACTACTTTTTTCGGCAAGGGTTAGCCCACGATTTTCTCGAAAAACTGAAAAAAAATCATTTTTGTGATTTATGCATCAATTGAAAGGTGGGTCGATGCTCTGTATTTTGGTGAAAACCGCATAATGTTTGGAGGCTTGGTTGAGGAAATAGAGCAACCGAAAGATAATTTGTGATGAGCTGGGTCGAAATTCTGTAATTTTACTTTTTGACTAATTTTTCGGAAACAAGCGATCGTATAACATTTTGGTTTGCAGTTGTGGGAAGAGCATTTAAATACCTTTCTTTTGATGTGCATTTTGATTGGGTGGGAAATAGTTTTTAAAATACTACTTTTTTCGGCAAGGGTTAGCCCACGATTTTCTCGAAAAACTGAAAAAAAATCATTTTTGTGATTTATGCATCAATTGAAAGGTGGGTCGAAGCTCTGTATTTTAGTGAAAACCGCATCATGTTTGGAGGCTTGGTTGAGGAAATAGAGCAACCGAAAGATAATTTGTGATGAGCTGGGTCGAAATTCTGTAATTTTACTTTTTGACTAATTTTTCGGAAACGAGCGATCGTATAACATTTTGGTTTGCAGTTGTGGGTAGAGCATTTAAATACCTTTCTTTTGATGTGCATTTTGATTGGGTGGGAAATAGTTTTGAAAATACTACTTTTTCGGCAAGGGTTAGCCCACGATTTTCTCGAAAAACTGAAAAAAAAAATCATTTTTGAGATTTATGCATCAATTGAAAGGTGGGTCGATGCTCTGTATTTTAGTGAAAACCGCATCATGTTTGGAGGCTTGGTTGAGGAAATAGAGCAACCGAAAGATAATTTGTGATGAGCTGGGTCGAAATTCTGTAATTTTACTTTTTGACTAATTTTTCGGAAACGAGCGATCGTATAACATTTTGGTTTGCAGTTGTGGGTAGAGCATTTAAATACATTTCTTTTGATGTGCATTTTGATTGGGTGGGAAATAGTTTTGAAAATACTACTTTTTTCGGCAAGGGTTAGCCCACGATTTTCTCGAAAAACTGAAAAAAAATCATTTTTGAGATTTATGCATCAATTGAAAGGTGGGTCGATGCTCTGTATTTTAGTGAAAACCGCATCATGTTTGGAGGCTTGGTTGAGGAAATAGAGCAACCGAAAGATAATTTGTGATGAGCTGGGTCGAAATTCTGTAATTTTACTTTTTGACTAATTTTTCGGAAAAGAGAGATCGTATAACATTTTGGTTTGCAGTTGTGGGTAGAGCATTTAAATACCTTTCTTTTGATGTGCATTTTGATTGGGTGGGAAATAGTTTTGAAAATACTACTTTTTTCGGCAAGGGTAAGCCCACGATTTTCTCGAAAAACTGAAAAAAAATCATTTTTGAGATTTATGCATCAATTGAAAGGTGGGTCGATGCTCTGTATTTTAGTGAAAACCGCATCATGTTTGGAGGCTTGGTTGAGGAAATAGAGCAACCGAAAGATAATTTGTGATGAGCTGGGTCGAAATTCTGTAATTTTATTTTTTGACTAATTTTTCGGAAACGAGCGATCGTATAACATTTTGGTTTGCAGTTGTGGGTAGAGCATTTAAATACCTTTCTTTTGATGTGCATTTTGATTGGGTGGGAAATAGTTTTGAAAATACTACTTTTTTCGGCAAGGGTAAGCCCACGATTTTCTCGAAAAACTGAAAAAAAATCATTTTTGAGATTTATGCATCAATTGAAAGGTGGGTCGATGCTCTGTATTTTAGTGAAAACCGCATCATGTTTGGAGGCTTGGTTGAGGAAATAGAGCAACCGAAAGATAATTTGTGATGAGCTGGGTCGAAATTCTGTAATTTTACTTTTTGACTAATTTTTCGGAAACGAGCGATCGTATAACATTTTGGTTTGCAGTTGTGGGTAGAGCATTTAAATACCTTTCTTTTGATGTGCATTTTGATTGGGTGGGAAATAGTTTTGAAAATACTACTTTTTCGGCAAGGGTTAGCCCACGATTTTCTCGAAAAACTGAAAAAAAATCATTTTTGTGATTTATGCATCAATTGAAAGGTGGGTCGATGCTCTGTATTTTAGTGAAAACCACATCATGTTTGGAGGCTTGGTTGAGGAAATAGAGCAACCGAAAGATAATTTGTGATGAGCTGGGTCGAAATTCTGTAATTTTACTTTTTGACTAATTTTTCGGAAACGAGCGATCGTATAACATTTTGGTTTGCAGTTGTGGGTAGAGCATTTAAATACCTTTCTTTTGATGTGCATTTTGATTGGGTGGGAAATAGTTTTGAAAATACTACTTTTTTCGGCAAGGGTTAGCCCACGATTTTCTCGAAAAACTGAAAAAAAATCATTTTTGAGATTTATGCATCAATTGAAAGGTGGGTCGATGCTCTGTATTTTAGTGACAACCGCATCATGTTTGGAGGCTTGGTTGAGGAAATAGAGCAACCGAAAGATAATTTGTGATGAGCTGGGTCGAAATTCTGTAATTTTACTTTTTGACTAATTTTTCGGAAACGAGCGATCGTATAACATTTTGGTTTGCAGTTGTGGGTAGAGCATTTAAATACCTTTCTTTTGATGTGCATTTTGATTGGGTGGGAAATAGTTTTGAAAATACTACTTTTTTCGGCAAGGGTTAGCCCACGATTTTCTCGAAAAACTGAAAAAAAAAATCATTTTTGAGATTTATGCATCAATTGAAAGGTGGGTCGATGCTCTGTATTTTAGTGACAACCGCATCATGTTTGGAGGCTTGGTTGAGGAAATAGAGCAACCGAAAGATAATTTGTGATGAGCTGGGTCGAAATTCTGTAATTTTACTTTTTGACTAATTTTTCGGAAACGAGCGATCGTATAACATTTTGGTTTGCAGTTGTGGGTAGAGCATTTAAATACCTTTCTTTTGATGTGCATTTTGATTGGGTGGGAAATAATTTTGAAAATACTACTTTTTTCGGCAAGGGTTAGCCCACGATTTTCTCGAAAAACTGAAAAAAAAATCATTTTTGAGATTTATGCATCAATTGAAAGGTGGGTCGATGCTCTGTATTTTAGTGAAACCCGCATCATGTTTGGAGGCTTGGTTGAGGAAATAGAGCAACCGAAAGATAATTTGTGATGAGCTGGGTCGAAATTCTGTAATTTTACTTTTTGACTAATTTTTCGGAAAAGAGCGATCGTATAACATTTTGGTTTGCAGTTGTGGGTAGAGCATTTAAATACCTTTCTTTTTATGTGCATTTTGATTGGGTGGGAAATAGTTTTGAAAATACTACTTTTTTCGGCAAGGGTTAGCCCACGATTTTCTCGAAAAACTGAAAAAAAAAAATCATTTTTGAGATTTATGCATCAATTGAAAGGTGGGTCGATGCTCTGTATTTTAGTGAAAACCGCATCATGTTTGGAGGCTTGGTTGAGGAAATAGAGCAACCGAAAGATAATTTGTGATGAGCTGGGTCGAAATTCTGTAATTTTACTTTTTGACTAATTTTTCGGAAACGAGCGATCGTATAACATTTTGGTTTGCAGTTGTGGGTAGAGCATTTAAATACCTTTCTTTTGATGTGCATTTTGATTGGGTGGGAAATAGTTTTGAAAATACTAATTTTTTCGGCAAGGGTTAGCCCACGATTTTTTCGAAAAACTGAAAAAAAATCATTTTTGTGATTTATGCATCAATTGAAAGGTGGGTCGATGCTCTGTATTTTAGTGAAAACTGCATCATGTTTGGAGGCTTGGTTGAGGAAATAGAGCAACCGAAAGATAATTTGTGATGAGCTGGGTCGAAATTCTGTAATTTTACTTTTTGACTAATTTTTCGGAAACGAGCGATCGTATAACATTTTGGTTTGCAGTTGTGGGTCGAGCATTTAAATACCTTTCTTTTGATGTGCATTTTGATTGGGTGGGAAATAGTTTTGAAAATACTACTTTTTTCGGCAAGGGTTAGCCCACGATTTTCTCGAAAAACTGAAAAAAAATCATTTTTGTGATTTATGCATCAATTGAAAGGTGGGTCGATGCTCTGTATTTTAGTGAAAACCGCATCATGTTTGGAGGCTTGGTTGAGGAAATAGAGCAACCGAAAGATAATTTGTGATGAGCTGGGTCGAAATTCTGTAATTTTACTTTTTGACTAATTTTTCGGAAACGAGCGATCGTATAACATTTTGGTTTGCAGTTGTGGGTAGAGCATTTAAATACCTTTCTTTTGATGTGCATTTTGATTGGGTGGGAAATAGTTTTGAAAATACTACTTTTTCGGCAATGGGTTAGCCCACGATTTTCTCGAAAAACTGAAAAAAAATCATTTTTGTGATTTATGCATCAATTGAAAGGTGGGTCGATGCTCTGTATTTTAGTGAAAACCGCATCATGTTTGGAGGCTTGGTTGAGGAAATAGAGCAACCGAAAGATAATTTGTGATGAGCTGGGTCGAAATTCTGTAATTTTACTTTTTGACTAATTTTTCGGAAACGAGCGATCGTATAACATTTTGGTTTGCAGTTGTGGGTAGAGCATTTAAATACCTTTCTTTTGATGTGCATTTTGATTGGGTGGGAAATAGTTTTGAAAATACTACTTTTTTCGGCAAGGGTTAGCCCACGATTTTCTCGAAAAACTGAAAAAAAATCATTTTTGAGATTTATGCATCAATTAAAAGGTGGGTCGATGCTCTGTATTTTAGTGAAAACCGCATCATGTTTGGAGGCTTGGTTGAGGAAATAGAGCAACCGAAAGATAATTTGTGATGAGCTGGGTCGAAATTCTGTAATGTTACTTTTTGACTAATTTTTCGGAAACGAGCGATCGTATAACATTTTGGTTTGCAGTTGTGGGTAGAGCATTTAAATACCTTTCTTTTGATGTGCATTTTAATTGGGTGGGAAATAGTTTTGAAAATACTTCTTTTTTCGGCAAGGGTTAGCCCACGATTTTCTCGAAAAACTGAAAAAAAATCATTTTTGTGATTTATGCATCAATTGAAAGGTGGGTCGATGCTCTGTATTTTAGTGAAAACCGCATCATGTTTGGAGGCTTGGTTGAGGAAATAGAGCAACCGAAAGATAATTTGTGATGAGCTGGGTCGAAATTCTGTAATTTTACTTTTTGACTAATTTTTCGGAAACGAGCGATCGTATAACATTTTGGTTTGCAGTTGTGGGTAGAGTATTTAAATACCTTTCTTTTGATGTGCATTTTGATTGGGTGGGAAATAGTTTTGAAAATACTACTTTTTTCGGCAAGGGTTAGCCCATGATTTTCTCGAAAAACTGAAAAAAAAATCATTTTTGAGATTTATGCATCAATTGAAAGGTGGGTCGGTGCTCTGTATTTTAGTGACAACCGCATCATGTTTGGAGGCTTGGTTGAGGAAATAGAGCAACCGAAAGATAATTTGTGATGAGCTGGGTCGAAATTCTGTAATTTTACTTTTTGACTAATTTTTCGGAAACGAGCGATCGTATAATATTTTGGTTTGCAGTTGTGGGTAGAGCATTTAAATACCTTTCTTTTGATGTGCATTTTGATTGGGTGGGAAATAGTTTTGAAAATACTACTTTTTTCGGCAAGGGTTAGCCCACGATTTTCTCGAAAAACTGAAAAAAAATCATTTTTGTGATTTATGCATCAATTAAAAGGTGGGTCGATGTTCTGTATTTTAGTGAAAACCGCATCATGTTTGGAGGCTTGGTTGAGGAAATAGAGCAACCGAAAGATAATTTGTGATGAGCTGGGTCGAAATTCTGTAATTTTACTTTTTGACTAATTTTTCGGAAACGAGCGATCGTATAACATTTTGGTTTGCAGTTGTGGGTAGAGCATTTAAATACCTTTCTTTTGATGTGCATTTTGATTGGGTGGGAAATAGTTTTGAAAATACTACTTTTTCGGCAAGGGTTAGCCCACGATTTTCTCGAAAAACTGAAAAAAATCATTTTTGTGATTTATGCATCAATTGAAAGGTGGGTCGATGCTCTGTATTTTAGTAAAAACCGCATCATGTTTGGAGGCTTGGTTGAGGAAATAGAGCAACAGAAAGATAATTTGTGATGAGCTGGGTCGAAATTCTGTAATTTTACTTTTTGACTAATTTTTCGGAAAAGAGAGATCGTATAACATTTTGGTTTGCAGTTGTTGGTGGAGCATTTAAATACATTTCTTTTGATGTGCATTTTGATTGGGTGGGAAATAGTTTTGAAAATACTACTTTTTTCGGCAAGGGTTAGCCCACGATTTTCTCGAAAAACTGAAAAAAAATCATTTTTGTGATTTATGCATCAATTGAAAGGTGGGTCGATGCTCTGTATTTTAGTGAAAACCGCATCATGTTTGGAGGCTTGGTTGAGGAAATAGAGCAACCGAAAGATAATTTGTGATGAGCTGGGTCGAAATTCTGTAATTTTACTTTTTGACTAATTTTTCGGAAAAAAGCGATCGTATAACATTTTGGTTTGCAGTTGTGGGTAGAGGATTTAAATACCTTTCTTTTGAAGTGCATTTTGATTGGGTGGGAAATAGTTTTGAAAATACTACTTTTTTCGGCAAGGGTTAGCCCACGATTTTCTTGAAAAACTGAAAAAAAATCATTTTTGAGATTTATGCATCAATTGAAAGGTGGGTCGATGCTCTGTATTTTAGTGAAAACCACATCATGTTTGGAGGCTTGGTTGAGGAAATAGAGCAACCGAAAGATAATTTGTGATGAGCTGGGTCGAAATTCTGTAATTTTATTTTTGGACTAATTTTTCGGAAACGAGCGATCGTATAACATTTTGGTTTGCAGTTTTGGGTAGAGCATTTAAATACCTTTCTTTTGATGTGCATTTTGATTGGGTGGGAAATAGTTTTGAAAATACTACTTTTTTCGGCAAGGGTTAGCCCATGATTTTCTCGAAAAACTGAAAAAAAAAATCATTTTTGAGATTTATGCATCAATTGAAAGGTGGGTCGATGCTCTGTATTTTAGTGAAAACCGCATCATGTTTGGAGGCTTGGTTGAGGAAATAAAGCAACCGAAAGATAATTTGTGATGAGCTGGGTCGAAATTCTGTAATTTTACTTTCTGACTAATTTTTTCGGAAACGAGCGATCGTATAACATTTTGGTTTGCAGTTGTGGGTAGAGCATTTAAATACCTTTCTTTTGATGTGCATTTTGATTGGGTGGGAAATAGTTTTGAAAATACTACTTTTTTCGGCAAGGGTTAGCCCACGATTTTCTCGAAAAACTGAAAAAAAATCATTTTTGTGATTTATGCCTCAATTAAAAGGTGGGTCGATGCTCTGTATTTTAGTGAAACCCGCATCATGTTTGGAGGCTTGGTTGAGGAAATAGAGCAACCGAAAGATAATTTGTGATGAGCTGGGTCGAAATTCTGTAATTTTACTTTTTGACTAATTTTTCGGAAACGAGCGATCGTATAACATTTTGGTTTGCAGTTGTGGGTAGAGCATTTAAATACCTTTCTTTTGATGTGCATTTTGATTGGGTGGGAAATAGTTTTGAAAATACTACTTTTTTCGGCAAGGGTTAGCCCACGATTTTCTCGAAAAACTGATAAAAAATCATTTTTGAGATTTATGCATCAATTGAAAGGTGGGTCGATGCTCTGTATTTTAGTGAAAACCGCATCATGTTTGGAGGCTTGGTTGAGGAAATAGAGTAACCGAAAGATAATTTGTGATGAGCTGGGTCGAAATTCTGTAATTTTACTTTTTGACTAATTTTTCGGAAACGAGCGATCGTATAACATTTTGGTTTGCAGTTGTGGGTAGAGCATTTAAATACCTTTCTTTTGATGTGCATTTTGATTGGGTGGGAAATAGTTTTGAAAATACTACTTTTTTCGGCAAGGGTTAGCCCACGATTTTCTCGAAAAACTGAAAAAAAATCATTTTTGAGATTTATGCATCAATTAAAAGGTGGGTCGATGCTCTGTATTTTAGTGAAAACCGCATCATGTTTGGAGGCTTGGTTGAGGAAATAGAGCAACCGAAAGATAATTTGTGATGAGCTGGGTCGAAATTCTGTAATTTTACTTTTTGACTAATTTTTCGGAAACGAGCGATCGTATAACATTTTGGTTTGCAGTTGTGGGTAGAGCATTTAAATACCTTTCTTTTGATGTGCATTTTAATTGGGTGGGAAATAGTTTTGAAAATACTTCTTTTTTCGGCAAGGGTTAGCCCACGATTTTCTCGAAAAACTGAAAAAAAAATCATTTTTGTGATTTATGCATCAATTGAAAGGTGGGTCGATGCTCTGTATTTTAGTGAAAACCGCATCATGTTTGGAGGCTTGGTTGAGGAAATAGAGCAACCGAAAGATAATTTGTGATGAGCTGGGTCGAAATTCTGTAATTTTACTTTTTGACTAATTTTTCGGAAACGAGCGATCGTATAACATTTTGGTTTGCAGTTGTGGGTAGAGCATTTAAATACCTTTCTTTTGATGTGCATTTTGATTGGGTGGGAAATAGTTTTGAAAATACTACTTTTTTCGGCAAGGGTTAGCCCACGATTTTCTCGAAAAACTGAAAAAAATCATTTTTGTGATTTATGCATCAATTGAAAGGTGGGTCGATGCTCTGTATTTTAGTAAAAACCGCATCATGTTTGGAGGCTTGGTTGAGGAAATAGAGCAACAGAAAGATAATTTGTGATGAGCTGGGTCGAAATTCTGTAATTTTACTTTTTGACTAATTTTTCGGAAAAGAGAGATCGTATAACATTTTGGTTTGCAGTTGTTAGTGGAGCATTTAAATACATTTCTTTTGATGTGCATTTTGATTGGGTGGGAAATAGTTTTGAAAATACTACTTTTTTCGGCAAGGGTTAGCCCACGATTTTCTCGAAAAACTGAAAAAAAATCATTTTTGTGATTTATGCATCAATTGAAAGGTGGGTCGATGCTCTGTATTTTAGTGAAAACCGCATCATGTTTGGAGGCTTGGTTGAGGAAATAGAGCAACCGAAAGATAATTTGTGATGAGCTGGGTCGAAATTCTGTAATTTTACTTTTTGACTAATTTTTCGGAAAAGAGCGATCGTATAACATTTTGGTTTGCAGTTGTGGGTAGAGCATTTAAATACCTTTCTTTTGATGTGCATTTTGATTGGGTGGGAAATAGTTTTGAAAATACTACTTTTTTCGGCAAGGGTTAGCCCACGATTTTCTCGAAAAACTGAAAAAAAATCATTTTTGAGATTTATGCATCAATTGAAAGGTGGGTCGATGCTCTGTATTTTAGTGAAAACCGCATCATGTTTGGAGGCTTGGTTGAGGAAATAGAGCAACCGAAAGATAATTTGTGATGAGCTGGGTCGAAATTCTGTAATTTTACTTTTTGACTAATTTTTCGGAAACGAGCGATCGTATAACATTTTGGTTTGCAGTTTTGGGTAGAGCATTTAAATACCTTTCTTTTGATGTGCATTTTGATTGGGTGGGAAATAGTTTTGAAAATACTACTTTTTTCGGCAAGGGTTAGCCCACGATTTTCTCGAAAAACTGAAAAAAAAAATCATTTTTGAGACTTATGCATCAATTGAAAGGTGGGTCGATGCTCTGTATTTTAGTGAAAACCGCATCATGTTTGGAGGCTTGGTTGAGGAAATAGAGCAACCGAAAGATAATTTGTGATGAGCTGGGTCGAAATTCTGTAATTTTACTTTTTGACTAATTTTTCGGAAACGAGCGATCGTATAACATTTTGGTTTGCAGTTGTGGGTAGAGCATTTAAATACCTTTCTTTTGATGTGCATTTTGATTGGGTGGGAAATAGTTTTGATAATACTACTTTTTTCGGCAAGGGTTAGCCCACGATTTTCTCGAAAAACTGAAAAAAAATCATTTTTGTGATTTATGCATCAATTGAAAGCTGGGTCGATGCTCTGTATTTTAGTGAAAACCGCATCATGTTTGGAGGCTTGGTTGAGGAAATAGAGCAACCGAAAGATAATTTGTGATGAGCTGGGTCGAAATTCTGTAATTTTACTTTTTGACTAATTTTTGGAAAAGAGAGATCGTATAACATTTTGGTTTGCAGTTGTGGGTAGAGCATTTAAATACCTTTCTTTTGATGTGCATTTTGATTGGGTGGGAAATAGTTTTGAAAATACTACTTTTTCGGCAATGGGTTAGCCCACGATTTTCTCGAAAAACTGAAAAAAAATCATTTTTGAGATTTATGCATCAATTGAAAGGTGGGTCGATGCTCTGTATTTTAGTGAAAACCGCATCATGTTTGGAGGCTTGGTTGAGGAAATAGAGCAACCGAAAGATAATTTGTGATGAGCTGGGGCGAAATTCTGTAATTTTACTTTTTGACTAAGTTTTCGGAAACGAGCGATCGTATAACATTTTGGTTTGCAGTTGTGGGTAGAGCATTTAAATACCTTTCTTTTGATGTGCATTTTGATTGGGTGGGAAATAGTTTTGAAAATACTACTTTTTTCGGCAAGGGTTAGCCCACGATTTTCTCGAAAAACTGAAAAAAAATCATTTTTGTGATTTATGCATCAATTGAAAGGTGGGTCGATGCTCTGTATTTTAGTGAAAACCGCATCATGTTTGGAGGCTTGGTTGAGGAAATAGAGCAACCGAAAGATAATTTGTGATGAGCTGGGTCGAAATTCTGTAATTTTACTTTTTGACTAATTTTTCGGAAACGAGCGATCATATAACATTTTGGTTTGCAGTTGTGGGTAAAGCATTTAAATACCTTTCTTTTGATGTGCATTTTGATTGGGTGGGAAATAGTTTTGAAAATACTACTTTTTTCGGCAAGGGTTAGCCCACGATTTTCTCGAAAAACTGAAAAAAAATCATTTTTGTGATTTATGCATCAATTGAAAGCTGGGTCGATGCTCTGTATTTTAGTGAAAACCGCATCATGTTTGGAGGCTTGGTTGAGGAAATAGAGCAACCGAAAGATAATTTGTGATGAGCTGGGTCGAAATTCTGTAATTTTACTTTTTGACTAATTTTTCGGAAACGAGCGATCGTATAACATTTTGGTTTGCAGTTGTGGGTAGAGCATTTAAATACCTTTCTTTTGATGTGCATTTTGATTGGGTGGGAAATAGTTTTGAAAATACTACTTTTTTCGGCAAGGGTTAGCCCACGATTTTCTCGAAAAACTGAAAAAAAATCATTTTTGTGATTTATGCATCAATTGAAAGGTGGGTCGATGCTCTGTATTTTAGTGAAAACCGCATCATGTTTGGAGGCTTGGTTGAGGAAATAGAGCAACCGAAAGATAATTTGTGATGAGCTGGGTCGAAATTCTGTAATTTTACTTTTTGACTAATTTTTCGGAAACGAGCGATCGTATAACATTTTGTTTTGCAGTTGTGGGTAGAGCATTTAAATACCTTTCTTTTGATGTGTATTTTGATTGGGTGGGAAATAGTTTTGAAAATACTACTTTTTTCGGCAAGGGTTAGCCCACGATTTTCTCGAAAAACTGAAAAAAAAATCATTTTTGTGATTTATGCATCAATTGAAAGGTGGGTCGAAGCTCTGTATTTTAGTGAAGACCGCATCATGTTTGGAGGCTTGGTTGAGGAAATAGAGCAACCGAAAGATAATTTGTGATGAGCTGGGTCGAAATTCTGTAATTTTACTTTTTGACTAATTTTTCGGAAACGAGCGATCGTATAACATTTTGGTTTGCAGTTGTGGGTAGAACATTTAAATACCTTTCTTTTGATGTGCATTTTGATTGGGTGGGAAATAGTTTTGAAAATACTACTTTTTTCGGCAAGGGCTAGCCCACGATTTTCTCGAAAAACTGAAAAAAAATCATTTTTGAGATTTATGCATCAATTGAAAGCTGGGTCGATGCTCTGTATTTTAGTGACAACCGCATCATGTTTGAAGGCTTGGTTGAGGAAATAGAGCAACCGAAAGATAATTTGTGATGAGCTGGGTCGAAATTCTGTAATTTTACTTTTTGATTAATTTTTCGGAAAAGAGAGATCGTATAACATTTTGGTTAGCAGTTGTGGGTAGAGCATTTAAATACCTTTCTTTTTATGTGCATTTTTATTGGATGGGAAATAGTTTTGAAAATACTACTTTTTTCGGCAAGGGTTAGCCCACGATTTTCTCGAAAAACTGAAAAAAAATCATTTTTGAGATTTATGCATCAATTGAAAGGTGGGTCGATGCTCTGTATTTTAGTGAAAACCGCATCATGTTTGGAGGCTTGGTTGAGGAAATAGAGCAACCGAAAGATAATTTGTGATGAGCTGGGTCGAAATTCTGTAATTTTACTTTTTGACTAATTTTTCGGAAACGAGCGATCGTATAACATTTTGGTTTGCAGTTGTGGGTAGAGCATTTAAATACCTTTCTTTTGATGTGCATTTTGATTGGGTGGGAAATAGTTTCGAAAATACTACTTTTTCGGCAATGGGTTAGCCCACGATTTTCTCGAAAAACTGAAAAAAAATCATTTTTGTGATTTATGCATCAATTGAAAGGTGGGTCGATGCTCTGTATTTTAGTGAAAACCGCATCATGTTTGGAGGCTTGGTTGAGGAAATAGAGCAACCGAAAGATAATTTGTGATGAGCTGGGTCGAAATTCTGTAATTTTACTTTTTGACTAATTTTTCGGAAACGAGCGATCGTATAACATTTTGGTTTGCAGTTGTGGGTAGAGCATTTAAATACCTTTCTTTTGATGTGCATTTTGATTGGGTGGGAAATAGTTTTGAAAATACTACTTTTTTCGGCAAGGGTTAGCCCACGATTTTCTCGAAAAACTGAAAAAAAATCATTTTTGAGATTTATGCATCAATTGAAAGGTGGGTCGATGCTCTGTATTTTAGTGACAACCGCATCATGTTTGGAGGCTTGGTTGAGGAAATAGAGCAACCGAAAGATAATTTGTGATGAGCTGGGTCGAAATTCTGTAATTTTACTTTTTGACTAATTTTTCGGAAACGAGCGATCGTATAACATTTTGGTTTGCAGTTGTGGGTAGAGCATTTAAATACCTTTCTTTTGATGTGCATTTTGATTGGGTGGGAAATAGTTTTTTTTTTTTTTTTTACACTTCAGAATTTCAGAAAGTAGTAAGCTTATAGCAAGCGTCAAACTACGATCAGAGGCTCATCATAAGTGCATGTGTTAGTTATTAGTAAAAAATAATACAAATATAGCCTAACACACGCACAAAATACAAAACAAAATTAGCATTTAACTATTACAGAACAAAAAATTACGATAGTGGAGCACTGGTTCTAAACAATGATTTTAATCCCACCTTATTTAAATTTAAATCTATCGATGAACAGTTTAAGTTATATAAAATGCTCATTCGACTTAAAGCTTCATTCTTGCCATAGTTAGTTCTATGGAAGTCAATATGTATAAAATCAAACGTGCGCAGGTGATGAGTTCCGCCCCGGTTATTCAAATGTACACAAGATAGCAAATAAGATGCATCAATTTCACCATTAATGAGTTGATGAAAAAATACTAAGTCATTATTAACACGCCTTTGATGGAGAGATTGCATTTGAAGAAGTAGAATACGATGTTCATAGGGAGGCAGATCATAGGGATCTTCCCAAGGAAGACCTTTTAGAGCAAAGCGAATGAAATTATGTTGAATTGATTCAATACGTTTTCTATGAATTTCGTAATAGGGAGTCCATACCTGCGAAGCATATTCAAGATGAGGACGAACATGGCAATTATACAAAGAAAGGGTAACATAGGGATCATTGAACTCCTTTGCCCAGCGTTTTATAAAACCAAGCATAGAACTTGCTTTATTAACAATAACATTAATGTGATGTGTAAACTCTAAGTTGGAACAGAAATGTACACCTAAATCTTTAAATGTGGAGACACGACAGAGTTTTTGCTGTGATATACAGTAGTCAAATACGTTACTGATTAGTTTTTTAGTGAAAGTTATAGTCTGGCATTTTAAAGGGTTGAGTAAAAGGCTATTTTTCCCACACCAAAATGTGAAACTATCAATGTCGGCTTGTAAAAGAATACGATCATGGTTTGACTTTATTATTTTGAAAATCTTCATATCGTCAGCCAAAATAAGAAGTTCACTTGAGCGTAGACATGACGATACATCGTTAATAGACAGGATGAACAGAAAAGGGCCAAGATGGCTTCCCTGGGGAACACCAGATTGAGCAACGAAAGGTTCAGAATGAGAATTTCTAAATTTTACCTCGTAGGATCTGTTTTCAAGGTATGACTTAATCCAAGCTAAGAAAAATGGTGGAAAACCAAGAGCCTTAAGTTTAAATAAAATAATTTCGTGGCTTAGTTGGTCAAAAGCTTTAGAAAAGTCGGTGTATACACAATCAACTTCATAACCTTGTTCTTAAGCGTTTGAACATATGTTTGAGAATGTGAGGAGATTAGTAACGGTTGATCTTTTTTTCACAAAACCATGTTGCTGTTCGCAAATGATATTTTTACTAAAATATGCTATGCTTTCACAAACAACTTGTTCAAATACTTTAGGAATGCAAGAAAGCTTTGCAATGGGCCTGTAGTTGCTTATATCCGACTTGTTACCTTTCTTGAAAATTGGTGTAAGAAATGACTTCTTCCATATACTGGGAAATTTGCCTGTTTTTAGGGAAAGTTTGAATAAAAACGTAAGGGGTTCAACTAAAACATTACTACACTTTTTTAGTACTATCGGGGGAATACCATCAGGACCGGCTGAGCAGTCATCATTCAACGTAGATAAAAGATCAAGGACCGTACTCTGTAGCACAGGTATGTGGCTACAGCTAGTTTGCGAAAAAGTGTGATTATTATGAAAATATACTTCATCAACTTCTTGAGGGCTATTAACAAATGACTCACGGAAATTCGTCGCGAAAGCGTTACAGATGTCAAAAGTTTTATCTAACGAAAGGTTCTTGTAATTGAAGATAACTGGAAAGCCATCTGATTTTTTCTTTGAGTTTACAAAATTCCAAAATTTTTTAGGATTCTCTTTCAAAGAGGTGCCCATATCAGTAACATAACAAGCATATAAATAATTAGAAAGAGATTTAAATTGGTTAAAGAGTTCAACATAAAAAGAGAAGTTGACTGGAGACAGAGTTTTGAGATACGTTTTCCATGCCTTATTTCTTTTGTTACGCAGTAAACGCAATTCTTTCGTGTACCAAGGATGGCTAAAGTTTGTATTTCTTGATTTCTTTATCGTTACATTTTTTTCAAAACAACAATTAAGGATCCTATAAAAAGTTGAAACTGCTTCGTCAATGTTAGAAAATGATAGTGTATCAGCAATTCCAGAACTGGTTAAATCTTCAGACAACTGCTGGAAATTGGCTCTTCTGAAATCAAAATTATATAAGCAATCAAAAGAATTACTGTGATTAGTAAGGTGATTACTTAAGTCAAAAAAAATGTCCAAAGGGGGGTGATATTTGTCAATATTAGTAATTCCTGATCTAGACTCTAGAACAAGAGTACTAATAGCGTCAGAAGAAAAGACTAAATCGAGAATTCGATTTTTTGAGTTTTTAATACAGCTTGTTTGCTGTAAGTCAGTAAGAAGGACTTTATCGAGAAGAGATAGTTCCATTTGTGAAGAAGAAGGAGAGGCTTCAAGGCAGGATTCGTCTTCGGATGGAATCCAGTCAATGTGTGGTAAATTAAAATCACCTAAAAGTAAGATATTGGTGTCAGAGCTGGACAAATTTATAAGATAGTCTAATGCCAAGGAGAGATCGTTATAAACAGACTCCAAACTTTTTGGAGGAATGTAAACGTTTAAAATGAAAAAAGTCTTAGTCTGTACCATTATCTTTACACATACCAGTTCAATTGATAATACAAATGGAAAAGATACAGAAGAAGAGAAATATGTATTTTTTACCGCTATGAGAACACCTCCACCTAAATCCTTTGCATTACCAACATGACGATCTTTTCTGTAAACTTCGAACTCTTGACTAAAAAGTTCTGTGTCGGAAAAGCTTGAATTAAGCCACGTTTCTGTCAAAACGAATACGTCGTGTGGAAATGATTGGGAGTTAAGAAAAATGTCAGTAGTCTTGCTACGAAGTCCCCTTACGTTTTGGTAGAAGAGCGTAAGCCTGTTAAGTTTTTTGATTTGTTTTTCAAAGAAACACCCTGTTTTTGAATTTGAGTAAATTCTTTGACTAAAGTCTCTTCGGGCCATATATTTGGGTTGCAAATAGAGTCAAAGTAAGTGGGATTCGTTATTAATTTAAAAGAGGAAACAAAGCTTTTTGGTTTACTGATCTTAGTACACCTGATAGATGAGCTGGAAGGTATGCTCTTGGTAGATACTAAGTGGGAAGTTATATCTTCTGGCGTAGTAACTGGGTCCAGACGAGATATAAAAATTATTTTTGGTTTGGAGACAGCTTTGATAGGGATGACGTTGTTTATTACAGTTCCTGTAACGGTGTCACTATTGGAAGCTAAATCTGAGGCAACAATTTGAGGTATATTGGGAGTTCTGGTGGGATCTGTAAGTTTTGGAATGATGTTGACATTTGTTCTTTTTGATGGTGGGGTAGAATTTCTAGCAGGTTCAGATTTTTCTCGGCTTCTTTTCTTCGACTTTTTCTTTTGTTTCTCAGGTACACTTTCTGCGTTATTAACATCAGAACCTGATTGGGCGAGAATATCTTCACATGTAGAAGAGAAAGTAGTGGGAATAGGCTGTGCCAAATCATTAGTCGAAGTAGAACTATCGACCATGATATTGGTTACAGAGTATGCATTTAATTTGCAAACTGCAGTGTTGAAAGACTTCAGTAGCTCTTCAAAATCTTTAGAAAGTTTTAAAATGTCAGCCTTAAAAGAAGACATTTTAAAAGCTAGTTGAGATACTGAGAGCTTACGGCAGTCGTGACAGTACGAGTAAGCAAATTTAGAATTGGCTATTTTTTCAATGAAAGCGTTGGTTGAACCAACGCATTTTGCATGGTAAAGATTACCACAGGGTCCGAAACAGGCAAATAGAGGATTATTATTAGCACCCTCTTGGCAGTTTTTATTGTAGCAATCCATATTTCCTAAGGAGTGTCAAAATAAATAATAATACAAAAAAAATAAATAGATACAATGGTATTTAAATTGAAAATACTACTTTTTTCGGCAAGGGTTAGCCCACGATTTTCTCGAAAAACTGAAAAAAAAATCATTTTTGAGATTTATGCATCAATGGAAAGGTGGGTCGATGCTCTGTATTTTAGTGACAACCGCATCATGTTAGGAGGCTTGGTTGAGGAAATAGAGCAACCGAAAGATAATTTGTGATGAGCTGGGTCGAAATTCTGTAATTTTACTTTTTGACTAATTTTTCGGAAACGAGCGATCGTATAACATTTTGGTTTGCAGTTGTGGGTAGAGCATTTAAATACCTTTCTTTTGATGTGCATTTTGATTGGGTGGGAAATAGTTTTGAAAATACTACTTTTTTCTGCAAGGGTTACCCCACGATTTTCTCGAAAAACTGATAAAAAATCATTTTTGTGATTTATGCATCAATTGAAAGCTGGGTCGATGCTCTGTATTTTAGTGAAAACCGCATCATGTTGTGAGGCTTGGTTGAGGAAATAGAGCAACCGAAAGATAATTTGTGATGAGCTGGGTCGAAATTCTGTAATTTTACTTTTTGACTAATTTTTCGGAAACGAGCGGTCGTATAACATTTTGGTTTGCAGTTGTGGGTAGAGCATTTAAATACCTTTCTTTTGATGTGCATTTTGATTGGGTGGGAAATAGTTTTGAAAATACTACTTTTTTCGGCAAGGGTTAGCCCACGATTTTCTCGAAAAACTGAAAAAAAATCATTTTTGAGATTTATGCATCAATTGAAAGGTGGGTCGATGCTCTGTATTTTAGTGACAACCGCATCATGTTTGGAGGCTTGGTTGAGGAAATAGAGCAACCGAAAGATAATTTGTGATGAGCTGGGTCGAAATTCTGTAATTTTACTTTTTGACTAATTTTTCGGAAACGAGCGATCGTATAACATTTTGGTTTGCAGTTGTGGGTAGAGCATTTAAATACCTTTCTTTTGATGTGTATTTTGATTGGGTGGGAAATAGTTTTGAAAATACTAATTTTTTCCCACGATTTTCTCGAAAAACTGAAAAAAAATCATTTATGTGATTTATGCATCAATTGAAAGGTGGGTCGATGCTCTGTATTTTAGTGAAAACCGCATCATGTTTGGAGGCTTGGTTGAGGAAATAGAGCAACCGAAAGATAATTTGTGATGAGCTGGGTCGAAATTCTGTAATTTTACTTTTTGACTAATTTTTCGGAAACGAGCGATCGTATAACATTTTGGTTTGCAGTTGTGGGTAGAGCATTTAAATACCTTTCTTTTGATGTGCATTTTGATTGGGTGGGAAATAGTTTTGAAAATACTACTTTTTTCGGCAAGGGTTAGCCCACGATTTTCTCGAAAAACTGAAAAAAAATCATTTTTGTGATTTATGCATCAATTGAAAGGTGGGTCGATGCTCTGTATTTTAGTGAAAACCGCATCATGTTTGGAGGCTTGGTTGAGGAAATAGAGCAACCGAAAGATAATTTGTGATGAGCTGGGTCTAAATTCTGTAATTTTACTTTTTGACTAATTTTTCGGAAACGAGCGATCGTATAACATTTTGGTTTGCAGTTGTGGGTAGAGCATTTAAATACCTTTCTTTTGATGTGCATTTTGATTGGGTGGGAAATAGTTTTGAAAATACTACTTTTTTCGGCAAGGGTTAGCCCACGATTTTCTCGAAAAACTGAAAAAAAATCATTTTTGAGATTTATGCATCAATTGAAAGGTGGGTCGATGCTCTGTATTTTAGTGAAAACCGCATCATGTTTGGAGGCTTGGTTGAGGAAATAGAGCAACCGAAAGATAATTTGTGATGAGCTGGGTCGAAATTCTGTAATTTTACTTTTTGACTAATTTTTCGGAAACGAGCGATCGTATAACATTTTGGTTTGCAGTTGTGGGTAGAGCATTTAAATACCTTTCTTTTGATGTGCATTTTGATTGGGTGGGAAATAGTTTTGAAAATACTACTTTTTTCGGCAAGGGTTAGCCCACGATTTTCTCGAAAAACTGAAAAAAAAATCATTTTTGAGATTTATGCATCAATTGAAAGGTGGGTCGATGATCTGTATTTTAGTGAAAACCGCATCATGTTTGGAGGCTTGGTTGAGGAAATAGAGCAACCGAAAGATAATTTGTGATGAGCTGGGTCGAAATTCTGTAATTTTACTTTTTGACTAATTTTTCGGAAAAGAGAGATCGTATAACATTTTGGTTTGCAGTTGTGGGTAGAGCATTTAAATACCTTTCTTTTGATGTGCATTTTGATTGGGTGGGAAATAGTTTTGAAAATACTACTTTTTCGGCAATGGGTTAGCCCACGATTTTCTCTAAAAACTGAAAAAAAATCATTTTTTTGATTTATGCATCAATTGAAAGGTGGGTCGATGCTCTGTATTTTGGTGAAAACCGCATCATGTTTGGAGGCTTGGTTGAGGAAATAGAGCAACCGAAAGATAATTTGTGATGAGCTGGGTCGAAATTCTGTAATTTTACTTTTTGACTAATTTTTCGGAAACGAGCGATCGTATAACATTTTGGTTTGCAGTTGTGGGTAGAGCATTTAAATACCTTTCTTTTGATGTGCATTTTGATTGGGTGGGAAATAGTTTTGAAAATACTACTTTTTTCGGCAAGGGTTATCCCACGATTTTCTCGAAAAACTGAAAAAAAATCATTTTTGTGATTTGTGCATCAATTGAAAGGTGAGTCGATGCTCTGTATTTTAGTGAAAACCGCATCATGTTTGGAGGCTTGGTTGAGGAAGTAGAGCAACCGAAAGATAATTTGTGATGAGCTGGGTCGAAATTCTGTAATTTTACTTTTTGACTAATTTTTCGGAAAAGAGAGATCGTATAACATTTTGGTTTGCAGTTGTGGGTAGAGCATTTAAATACCTTTCTTTTGATGTGCATTTTGATTGGGTGGGAAATAGTTTTGAAAATACTACTTTTTTCGGCAAGGGTTAGCCCACGATTTTCTCGAAAAACTGAAAAAAAAATCATTTTTGTGATTTATGCATCAATTGAAAGGTGAGTCGATGCTCTGTATTTTAGTGAAAACCGCATCATGTTTGGAGGCTTGGTTGAGGAAATAGAGCAACCGAAAGATAATTTGTGATGAGCTGGGTCGAAATTCTGTAATTTTACTTTTTGACTAATTTTTCGGAAAAGAGAGATCGTATAACATTTTGGTTTGCAGTTGTGGGTAGAGCATTTAAATACCTTTCTTTTGATGTGCATTTTGATTGGGTGGGAAATAGTTTTGAAAATACTACTTTTTTCGGCAAGGGTTAGCCCACGATTTTCTCGAAAAACTGAAAAAAAAATCATTTTTGTGATTTATGCATCAATTGAAAGGTGGGTCGATGCTCTGTATTTTAGTGAAAACCGCATCATGTTTGGAGGCTTGGTTGAGGAAATAGAGCAACCGAAAGATAATTTGTGATGAGCTGGGTCGAAATTCTGTAATTTTACTTTTTGACTAATTTTTCGGAAACGAGCGATCGTATAACATTTTGGTTTGCAGTTGTGGGTAGAGCATTTAAATACCTTTCTTTTGATGTGCATTTTGATTGGGTGGGAAATAGTTTTGAAAATACTACTTTTTTCGGCAAGGGTTAGCCCACGATTTTCTCGAAAAACTGAAAAAAAATCATTTTTGTGATTTATGCATCAATTGAAAGGTGGGTCGATGCTCTGTATTTTAGTGAAAACCGCATCATGTTTGGAGGCTTGGTTGAGGAAATAGAGCAACCGAAAGATAATTTGTGATGAGCTGGGTCGAAATTCTGTAATTTTACTTTTTGACTAATTTTTCGGAAAAGAGAGATCGTATAACATTTTGGTTTGCAGTTGTGGGTAGAGCATTTAAATACCTTTCTTTTGATGTGCATTTTGATTGGGTGGGAAATAGTTTTGAAAATACTACTTTTTCGGCAATGGGTTAGCCCACGATTTTCTCGAAAAACTGAAAAAAAATCATTTTTGAGATTTATGCATCAATTGAAAGGTGGGTCGATGCTCTGTATTTTAGTGAAAACCGCATCATGTTTGGAGGCTTGGTTGAGGAAATAGAGCAACCGAAAGATAATTTGTGATGAGCTGGGTCGAAATTCTGTAATTTTACTTTTTGACTAATTTTTCGGAAACGAGCGATCGTATAACATTTTGGTTTGCAGTTGTGGGTAGAGCATTTAAATACCTTTCTTTTGATGTGCATTTTGATTGGGTGGGAAATAGTTTTGAAAATACTACTTTTTCGGCAAGGGTTAGCCCACGATTTTCTCGAAAAACTGAAAAAAAAATCATTTTTGTGATTTATGCATCAATTAAAAGGTGGGTCGATGCTCTGTATTTTAGTGAAAACCGCATCATGTTTCTAGGCTTGGTTGAGGAAATAGAGCAACCGAAAGATAATTTGTGATGAGCTGGGTCGAAATTCTGTAATTTTACTTTTTGACTAATTTTTCGGAAAAGAGAGATCGTATAACATTTTGGTTTGCAGTTGTGGGTAGAGCATTTAAATACCTTTCTTTTGATGTGCATTTTGATTGGGTGGAAAATAGTTTTGAAAATACTACTTTTTCGGCAATGGGTTAGCCCACGATTTTCTCGAAAAACTGAAAAAAATCATTTTTGTGATTTATGCATCAATTGAAAGGTGGGTCGATGCTCTGTATTTTAGTGAAAACCGCAACATGTTTGGAGGCTTGGTTGAGGAAATAGAGCAACCGAAAGATAATTTGTGATGAGCTGGGTCGAAATTCTGTAATTTTACTTTTTGACTAATTTTTCGGAAACGAGCGATCGTATAACATTTTGGTTTGCAGTTGTGGGTAGAGCATTTAAATACCTTTCTTTTGTTGTGCATTTTGATTGGGTGGGAAATAGTTTTGAAAATACTACTTTTTCGGCAAGGGTTAGCCCACGATTTTCTCGAAAAACTGAAAAAAAATCATTTTTGAGATTTATGCATCAATTGAAAGGTGGGTCGAAGCTCTGTATTTTAGTGAAAACCGCATCATGTTTGGAGGCTTGGTTGAGGAAATAGAGCAACCGAAAAATAATTTGTGATGAGCTGGGTCGAAATTCTGTAATTTTACTTTTTGACTAATTTTTCGGAAACGAGCGATCATATAACATTTTGGTTTGCAGTTGTGGGTAGAGCATTTAAATACCTTTCTTTTGATGTGCATTTTGATTGGGTGGGAAATAGTTTTGAAAATACTACTTTTTTCGGCAAGGGTTAGCCCACGATTTTCTCGAAAAACTGAAAAAAAATCATTTTTGTGATTTATGCATCAATTGAAAGGTGGGTCGAAGCTCTGTATTTTAGTGAAAACCGCATCATGTTTGGAGGCTTGGTTGAGGAAATAGAGCAACCGAAAAATAATTTGTGATGAGCTGGGTCGAAATTCTGTAATTTTACTTTTTGACTAATTTTTCGGAAAAGAGAGGTCGTATAACATTTTGGTTTGCGGTTGTGGGTAGAGCATTTAAATACCTTTCTTTTGATGTGCATTTTGATTGGGTGGGAAATAGTTTTGAAAATACTACTTTTTCGGCAATGGGTTAGCCCACGATTTTCTCGAAAAACTGAAAAAAAATCATTTTTGAGATTTATGCATCAATTGAAAGGTGGGTCGATGCTCTGTATTTTAGTGAAAACCGCATCATGTTTGGAGGCTTGGTTGAGGAAATAGAGCAACCGAAAGATAATTTGTGATGAGCTGGGTCGAAATTCTGTAATTTTACTTTTTGACTAATTTTTCGGAAACGAGCGATCGTATAACATTTTGGTTTGCAGTTGTGGGTAGAGCATTTAAATACCTTTCTTTTGATGTGCATTTTGATTGGGTGGGAAATAGTTTTGAAAATACTACTTTTTTCGGCAAGGGTTAGCCCACGATTTTCTCGAAAAAACTGAAAAAAATCATTTTTGTGATTTATGCATCAATTGAAAGGTGGGTCGATGCTCTGTATTTTAGTGAAAACCGCATCATGTTTGGAGGCTTGGTTGAGGAAATAGAGCAACCGAAAGATAATTTGTGATGAGCTGGGTCGAAATTCTGTAATTTTACTTTTTGACTAATTTTTCGGAAACGAGCGATCGTATAACATTTTGGTTTGCAGTGTGGGTAGAGCATTTAAATACCTTTCTTTTGATGTGCATTTTGATTGGGTGGGAAATAGTTTTGAAAATACTACTTTTTTCGGCAAGGGTTAGCCCACGATTTTCTCGAAAAACTGAAAAAAAAATCATTTTTGAGATTTATGCATCAATTGAAAGGTGGGTCGATGCTCTGTATTTTAGTGAAAACCGCATCATGTTTGGAGGCTTGGTTGAGGAAATAGAGCACCGAAAGATAATTTGTGATGAGCTGGGTCGAAATTCTGTAATTTTACTTTTTGACTAATTTTTCGGAAAAGAGAGATCGTATAACATTTTGGTTTGCAGTTGTGGGTATAGCATTTAAATACCTTTCTTTTGATGTGCATTTTGATTGGGTGGGAAATAGTTTTGAAAATACTTACTTTTTTCGGCAAGGATTAGCCCACGATTTTCTCGAAAAAACTGAAAAAAAATCATTTTTGAGATTTATGCATCAATTGAAAGGTGCGTCGATGCTCTGTATTTTAGTGAAAACCGCATCATGTTTGGAGGCTTGGTTGAGGAAATAGAGCAACCGAAAGATAATTTGTGATGAGCTGGGTCGAAATTCTGTAATTTTACTTTTTGACTAATTTTTCGGAAAAGAGAGGTCGTATAACATTTTGGTTTGCAGTTGTGGGTAGAGCATTTAAATACCTTTCTTTTGATGTGCATTTTGATTGGGTGGGAAATAGTTTTGAAAATACTACTTTTTCGGCAATGGGTTAGCCCACGATTTTCTCGAAAAACTGAAAAAAAATCATTTTTGAGATTTATGCATCAATTGAAAGGTGGGTCGATGCTCTGTATTTTAGTGAAAAACCGCATCATGTTTGGAGGCTTGGTTGAGGAAATAGAGCAACCGAAAGATAATTTGTGATGAGCTGGGTCGAAATTCTGTAATTGTACTTTTTGACTAATTTTTCGGAAACGAGCGATCGTATAACATTTTGGTTTGCAGTTGTGGGTAGAGCATTTAAATACCTTTCTTTTGATGTGCATTTTGATTGGGTGGGAAATAGTTTTGAAAATACTACTTTTTTCGGCAAGGATTAGCCCACGATTTTCTCGAAAAACTGAAAAAAAATCATTTTTGAGATTTATGCATCAATTGAAAGGTGGGTCGATGCTCTGTATTTTAGTGAAAACCGCATCATGTTTGGAGGCTTGGTTGAGGAAATAGAGCAACCGAAAGATAATTTGTGATGAGCTGGGTCGAAACTCTGTAATTTTACTTTTTGACTAATTTTTCGGAAACGAGCCGATCGTATAACATTTTGGTTTGTAGTTGTGGGTAGAGCATTTAAATACCTTTCTTTTGATGTGCATTTTGATTGGGTGGGAAATAGTTTTGAAAATACTACTTTTTTCGGCAAGGGTTAGCCCACGATTTTCTCGAAAAACTGAAAAAAATCATTTTTGTGATTTATGCATCAATTGAAAGGTGGGTCGATGCTCTGTATTTTAGTGAAAACCGCATCATGTTTGGAGGCTTGGTTGAGGAAATAGAGCAACCGAAAGATAATTTGTGATGAGCTGGGTCGAAATTCTGTAATTTTACTTTTTGACTAATTTTTTCGGAAAAGAGAGATCGTATAACATTTTGGTTTGCAGTTGTAGGTAGAGCATTTAAATACCTTTCTTTTGATGTGCATTTTGACTGGGTGGGAAATAGTTTTGAAAATACTACTTTTTCGGCAATGGGTTAGCCCACGATTTTCTCGAAAAACTGAAAAAAAATCATTTTTGTGATTTATGCATCAATTGAAAGGTGGGTCGAAGCTCTGTATTTTAGTGAAAACCGCATCATGTTTGGAGGCTTGGTTGAGGAAATAGAGCAACCGAAAGATAATTTGTGATGAGCTGGGTCGAAATTCTGTAATTTTACTTTTTGACTAATTTTTCGGAAACGAGCGATCGTATAACATTTTGGTTTGCAGTTGTGGGTAGAGCATTTAAATACCTTTCTTTTGATGTGCATTTTGATTAGGTGGGAAATAGTTTTGAAAATACTACTTTTTTCGGCAAGGGTTAGCCCACGATTTTCTCGAAAAATTGAAAAAAAAATCATTTTTGAGATTTATGCATCAATTGAAAGGTGGGTCGATGCTCTGTATTTTAGTGACAACCGCATCATGTTTGGAGGCTTGGTTGAGGAAATAGAGCAACCGAAAGATAATTTGTGATGAGCTGGGTCGAAATTCTGTAATTTTACTTTTTGACTAATTTTTCGGAAACGAGCGATAGCATAACATTTTGGTTTGGAGTTGTGGGTAGAGCATTTAAATACCTTTCTTTTGATGTGCATTTTGATTAGGTGGGAAATAGTTTTGAAAATACTACTTTTTTCGGCAAGGGTTAGCCCACGATTTTCTCGAAAAATTGAAAAAAAATCATTTTTGTGATTTATGCATCAATTGAAAGGTGGGTCGATGCTCTGTATTTTAGTGAAAACCGCATCATGTTTGGAGGCTTGGTTGAGGAAATAGAGCAACCGAAAGATAATTTGTGATGAGCTGGGTCGAAATTCTGTAATTTTACTTTTTGACTAATTTTTCGGAAACGAGCGATAGCATAACATTTTGGTTTGCAGTTGTGGGTAGAGCATTTAAATACCTTTCTTTTGATGTGCATTTTGATTGGGTGGGAAATAGTTTTGAAAATACTACTTTTTTCGGCAAGGGTTAGCCCACGATTTTCTCGAAAAACTGAAAAAAAATCATTTTTGAGATTTATGCATCAATTGAAAGGTGGGTCGATGCTCTGTATTTTAGTGAAAACCGCATCATGTTTGGAGGCTTGGTTGAGGAAATAGAGCAACCGAAAGATAATTTGTGATGAGCTGGGTCGAAATTCTGTAATTTTACTTTTTGACTAATTTTTCGGAAACGAGCGATCGTATAACATTTTGGTTTGCAGTTCGTCGCCCGAGAATTGGTTTGTCGTAAGCGCCAAATTTGTTTTTTTTTTTAAACTGGATATGCAGTATTATGTTTTCAAAGGTGCTCTTTTCATTTTTGTTGTCAGAGTTTGCCTATCTCTTACCGTTGCTGAGGTAAATAGTATGCATTTTTTGTTTTGTCGTAAGCGACAGTTTTTGGCATATACGACAAAATTTCCATGTGTTTTCTCTCTTTTTTTTTCTTAATATTGTTTTGTCGTAAGTGTATAGGCTTAAATCATACGATTAAAAATTTAAAATGAAACCTTAAAATTGGTTTTTCGTACTTGTATGAGACTCGCATATAATGAAGGACTGATCATAGAGAAATACAACACAAACAAGAGAAAAAATATTGCGGTTTGGTGTGTCGTACGTGTATAGAAGAGCACGTGTACAGAAGAGAGTTCAACTATAGTTTCAATTTGTCGTTTTTTAAGCCAAAAAAAGACCAGTGCGACCGCTGCCTCATTTTCAAGGCAAATGAAAATCCGAGCACAATTGAAAAGCATGATTTCGAGCAGCATAAAGACGAAAAGGCATCAATGAAGGCAGAACGAGATCTTGATCGGAAAAACATTGATCCCAAGCATGCCACTGTCTGCTTCGACCTCCAAAGTGTCTTTGCTCTGCCGAAAGGTAATGCCTCTTCGTTTTTTTACAAGAGAAAACTAAATGTGTACAATATGACCGCAACACTTATTTTGCCGAATAAAATAGAAAAAATAACTTATTGTGGAATTTGGAATGAGTTGCAAAGTGGCCGTTCTGGTGACGATATTACCAGCGCAGTTTCAAAAATACTGCATCAAATTTTTGTTGACTATCCTTTTATTGAAGCTCTGACTCTTTGGAGTGACTCCTGCGTCCCCCAAAATAAAAACAAGGTCATGTCCACTGCTTTGATTTTTTTCATTCAAAATGCATTATCCTTAAAATTAATTACACAAAAATTTTCGGAGCCTGGACATTCTCTAATTCAAGAGGTAGATTGCGTCCATAGCTCTATTGACAAATACTTGCGCAACTTGGAAATATTTAGCCAGTTTTCACTTATGCGACATCTTAAGAATATGCAATTTAAGAACGTAAAATTAAAATTAATTCAAATGTTGCCAACAGATTTTAAAGCATTTTCCGCCAGAGCGGGCCAATTAAACTTTTCGTCAATTCCATTCAGTAAAATAAAGTTTCTGAAATATATTAAAGACGAAAAATTTACACTTTATTATAAAACGAGCGGAAGAGAAATTGAATACAAGACAGCTTCAATACTGAAAAAATCAAACAAGAGTAGCCTGGCAACTCCAAAAAATTTGTTCAAGCAAAATCTTCTTGTTTCAAGTAACTCCAAACCGTTGTCAAAAGACAAAATGAATGACCTGAAGAGTTTATTTGTTTTTATGCCAAAGGTAGATCAAAACTACTACGAAGCCTTGTTCAAATCAAAAAAATAAGAAAAAAATCATTCATAATATATTATTTAATATTATTATTTTACCTATACAGTTATTTATGTTAACGTTAGGTTTACTAACCAAAATTTTGATCTCATAGATTTAATCGTATATTTTATAGTCATAGAATTACTTTTCAGTTAGTTTTTATGAAACAAAATGTGATTTTAATTTTGTACCTATATTTACATTAATATTTTTATGGTCATAGGATGACTTTTTTGTTTTTGTTTTTTTTTTTTACCATTTTTAATCAAGTTCATTTTTTCACACCAAAATTGCCTTTAAACAAAGACTCAATAAATGTGATGTATGTAGTATGTATTTATGTATTGCTATATTAACCTTTATAAAATAAATAAAATTTAATTGTTATCATTGCAAATTGACTTTTTTCAATTGGTTCTCATACTAATCCCTATTGAAATAAACACGACGCTTGAATATTGAAATGTCGTACGTGCGTTTACTTTGTCGTACGTGTATAGGATGGAAACAAAAGCTTATTTTGGTGGCGTATACGACAAACTCATTTTGGGGAAAAAGCTTTATAATTTGAAAACCAAAATAGCTAGGACAGTTTTAAATACATAAATCAAAAGAAGATACTCCACACAATATATTCTAATAAAGATTTATGCATCAATTGAAAGGTGAGTCGATGCTCTGTATTTTAGTGACAACCGCATCATGTTTGGAGGCTTGGTTGAGGAAATAGAGCAACCGAAAGATAATTTGTGATGAGCTGGGTCGAAATTCTGTAATTTTACTTTTTGACTAATTTTTCGGAAACAAGCGATCGTATAACATTTTGGTTTGCAGTTGTGGGTAGAGTATTTAAATACCTTTCTTTTGATGTGCATTTTGATTGGGTGGGAAATAGTTTTGAAAATACTACTTTTTTCGGCAAGGGTTAGCCCACGATTTTCTCGAAAAACTGAAAAAAAAACATTTTTGAGATTTATGCATCAATTGAAAGGTGGGTCGATGCTCTGTATTTTAGTGAAAACCGCATCATGTTTGGAGGCTTGGTTGAGGAAATAGAGCAACCGAAAGATAATTTGTGATGAGCTGGGTCGAAATTCTGTAATTTTACTTTTTGACGAATTTTTCGGAAACAAGCGATCGTATAACATTTTGGTTTGCAGTTGTGGGTAGAGCATTTAAATACCTTTCTTTTGATGTGCATTTTGATTGGGTGGGAAATAGTTTTGAAAATACTACTTTTTTCGGCAAGGGTTAGCCCACGATTTTCTCGAAAAACTGAAAAAAATCATTTTTGAGATTTATGCATCAATTAAAAGGTGGGTCGATGCTCTGTATTTTAGTGTAAACCGCATCATGTTTGGAGGCTAGGTTGAGGAAATAGAGCAACCGAAAGATAATTTGTGATGAGCTGGGTCGAAATTCTGTAATTTTACTTTTTGACTAATTTTTCGGAAACGAGAGATCGTATAACATTTTGGTTTGCAGTTGTGGGTAGAGCATTTAAATACCTTTCTTTTGATGTGCATTTTGATTGGGTGGGAAATAGTTTTGAAAATACTACTTTTTTCGGCAAGGGTTAGCCCACGATTTTCTCGAAAAACTGAAAAAAATCATTTTTGAGATTTATGCATCAATTAAAAGGTGGGTCGATGCTCTGTATTTTAGTGTAAACCGCATCATGTTTGGAGGCTAGGTTGAGGAAATAGAGCAACCGAAAGATAATTTGTGATGAGCTGGGTCGAAATTTTGTAATTTTACTTTTTGACTAATTTTTCGGAAACGAGCGATCGTATAACATTTTGGTTTGCAGTTGTGGGTAGAGCATTTAAATACCTTTCTTTTGATGTGCATTTTGATTGGGTGGGAAATAGTTTTGAAAATACTACTTTTTTCAGCAAGGGTTAGCCCACGATTTTCTCGAAAAACTGAAAAAAAATCATTTTTGAGATTTATGCATCAATTGAAAGGTGGGTCGATGCTCTGTATTTTAGTGAAAACCGCATTATGTTTGGAGGCTTGGTTGAGGAAATAGAGCAACCGAAAGATAATTTGTGATGAGCTGGGTCGAAATTCTGTAATTTTACTTTTTGACTAATTTTTCGGAAAAGAGAGATCGTATAACATTTTGGTTTGCAGTTGTTGGTAGAGCATTTAAATACCTTTCTTTTGATGTGCATTTTGATTGGGTGGGAAATAGTTTTGACTACTTTTTTCGGCAAGGGTTAGCCCACGATTTTCTCGAAAAACTGAAAAAAAATCATTTTTGTGATTTATGCATCAATTGAAAGGTGGGTCGTTGGTCTGTATTTTAGTGAAAACCGCATCATGTTTGGAGGCTTGGTTGAGGAAATAGAGCAACCGAAAGATAATTTGTGATGAGCTGGGTCGAAATTCTGTAATTTTACTTTTTGACTAATTTTTCGGAAACGAGCGATCGTATAACATTTTGGTTTGCAGTTGTGGGTAGAGCATTTAAATACCTTTCTTTTGATGTGCATTTTGATTGGGTGGGAAATAGTTTTGAAAATACTACTTTTTTGGCAATGGGTTAGCCCACGATTTTCTCGAAAAACTGAAAAAAAATCATTTTTGAGATTTATGCATCAATTGAAAGGTGGGTCGATGCTCTGTATTTTAGTGAAAACCGCATCATGTTTGGAGGCTTGGTTGAGGAAATAGAGCAACCCAAAGATAATTTGTGATGAGCTGGGTCGAAATTCTGTAATTTTACTTTTTGACTAATTTTTCGGAAACTAGCGATCGTATATTATTTTGGTTTGCAGTTGTGGGTAGAGCATTTAAATACCTTTCTTTTGATGTGCATTTTGATTGGGTGGGAAATAGTTTTGAAAATACTACTTTTTCGGCAAGGGTTAGCCCACGATTTTCTCGAAAAACTGAAAAAAAATCATTTTTGTGATTTATGCATCAATTGAAAGGTGGGTCGAAGCTCTGTATTTTAGTGAAAACCGCATCATGTTCGGAGGCTTGGTAGAGGAAATAGAGCAACCGAAAGATAATTTGTGATGAGCTGGGTCGAAATTCTGTAATTTTACTTTTTGACTAATTTTTCGGAAAAGAGAGATCGTATAACATTTTGGTTTGCAGTTGTGGGTAGAGCATTTAAATACCTTTCTTTTGATGTGCATTTTGATTGGGTGGGAAATAGTTTTGAAAATACTACTTTTTCGGCAAGGGTTAGCCCACGATTTTCTCGAAAAACTGAAAAAAAATCATTTTTGAGATTTATGCATCAATTGAAAGGTGGGTCGATGCTCTGTATTTTAGTGAAAACCGCATCATGTTTGGAGGCTTGGTTGAGGAAATAGAGCAACCGAAAGATAATTTGTGATGAGCTGGGTCGAAATTCTGTAATTTTACTTTTTGACTAATTTTTCGGAAACGAGCGATTGTATAACATTTTGGTTTGCAGTTGTGGGTAGAGCATTTAAATACCTTTCTTTTGATGTGCATTTTGATTGGGTGGGAAATAGTTTTGAAAATACTACTTTTTCGGCAAGGGTTAGCCCACGATTTTCTCGAAAAACTGAAAAAAAATCATTTTTGTGATTTATGCATCAATTGAAAGGTGGGTCGAAGCTCTGTATTTTAGTGAAAACCGCATCATGTTCGGAGGCTTGGTAGAGGAAATAGAGCAACCGAAAGATAATTTGTGATGAGCTGGGTCGAAATTCTGTAATTTTACTTTTTGACTAATTTTTCGGAAACGAGCGATTGTATAACATTTTGGTTTGCAGTTGTGGGTAGAGCATTTAAATACCTTTCTTTTGATGTGCATTTTGATTGGGTGGGAAATAGTTTTGAAAATACTACTTTTTCGGCAAGGGTTAACCCACGATTTTCTCGAAAAACTGAAAAAAAATCATTTTTGTGATTTATGCATCAATTGAAAGGTGGGTCGATGCTCTGTATTTTAGTGAAAACCGCATCATGTTTGGAGGCTTGGTTGAGGAAATAGAGCAACCGAAAGATAATTTGTGATGAGCTGGGTCGAAATTCTGTAATTTTACTTTTTGACTAATTTTTCGGAAAAGAGAGATCGTATAACATTTTGGTTTGCAGTTGTGGGTAGAGCATTTAAATACCTTTCTTTTGATGTGCATTTTGATTGGGTGGGAAATAGTTTTGAAAATACTACTTTTTCGGCAATGGGTTAGCCCACGATTTTCTCGAAAAATTGAAAAAAAATCATTTTTGAGATTTATGCATCAATTGAAAGGTGGGTCGATGCTCTGTATTTTAGTGAAAACCGCATCATGTTTGGAGGCTTGGTTGAGGAAATAGAGCAACCGAAAGATAATTTGTGACGAGCTGGGTCGAAATTCTGTAATTTTACTTTTTGACTAATTTTTCGGAAACGAGCGATCGTATAACATTTTGGTTTGCAGTTGTGGGTAGAGCATTTAAATACCTTTCTTTTGATGTGCATTTTGATTGGGTGGGAAATAGTTTTGAAAATACTACTTTTTTGGCAATGGGTTAGCCCACGATTTTCTCGAAAAACTGAAAAAAAATCATTTTTGTGATTTATGCATCAATTGAAAGGTGGGTCGATGCTCTGTATTTTAGTGAAAACCGCATCATGTTTGGAGGCTTGGTTGAGGAAATAGAGCAACCGAAAGATAATTTGTGATGAGCTGGGTCAAAATTCTGTAATTTTACTTTTTGACTAATTTTTCGGAAACGAGCGATCGTATAACATTTTGGTTTGCAGTTGTGGGTAGAGCATTTAAATACCTTTCTTTTGATGTGCATTTTGATTGGGTGGGAAATAGTTTTGAAAATACTACTTTTTTCGGCAAGGGTTAGCCCACGATTTTCTCGAAAAACTGAAAAAAAATAATTTTTGAGATTTATGCATCAATTGAAAGGTGGGTCGATGCTCTGTATTTTAGTGAAAACCGCATCATGTTTGGAGGCTTGGTTGAGGAAATAGAGCAACCGAAAGATAATTTGTGATGAGCTGGGTCGAAATTCTGTAATTTAACTTTTTGACTAATTTTTCGGAAAAGAGAGATCGTATAACATTTTGGTTTGCAGTCGCTGGGTCGAAATTCTGTAATTTTACTTTTTGACTAATTTTTCGGAAACGAGCGATCGTATAACATTTTGGTTTGCAGTTGTGGGTAGAGCATTTAAATACCTTTCTTTTGATGTGCATTTTGATTGGGTGGGAAATAGTTTTGAAAATACTACTTTTTCGGCAATGGGTTAGCCCACGATTTTCTCGAAAAACTGAAAAAAAATCATTTTTGAGATTTATGCATCAATTGAAAGGTGGGTCGATGCTCTGTATTTTAGTGAAAACCGCATAATGTTTTGAGGCTTGGTTGAGGAAATAGAGCAACCGAAAGATAATTTGTGATGAGCTGGGTCGAAATTCTGTAATTTTACTTTTTGACTAATTTTTCGGAAACGAGTGATCGTATAACATTTTGGTTTGCAGTTGTGGGTAGAGCATTTAAATACCTTTCTTTTGATGTGCATTTTGATTGGGTGGGAAATAGTTTTGAAAATAATACTTTTTCGGCAATGGGTTAGCCCACGATTTTCTCGAAAAACTGAAAAAAAATCATTTTTGAGATTTATGCATCAATTGAAAGGTGGGTCGATGCTCTGTATTTTAGTGAAAACCGCATCATGTTTGGAGGCTTGGTTGAGGAAATAGAGCAACCGAAAGAAAATTTGTGATGAGCTGGGTCGAAATTCTGTAATTTTACTTTTTGACTAATTTTTCGGAAACGAGCGATCGTATAACATTTTGGTTTGCAGTTGTAGGTAGAGCATTTAAATACCTTTCTTTTGATGTGCATTTTGATTGGGTGGGAAATAGTTTTGAAAATACTACTTTTTTGGCAATGGGTTAGCCCACGATTTTCTCGAAAAACTGAAAAAAAATCATTTTTGTGATTTATGCATCAATTGAAAGGTGGGTCGATGCTCTGTATTTTAGTGAAAACCGCATCATGTTTGGAGGCTTGGTTGAGGAAATAGAGCAACCGAAAGATAATTTGTGATGAGCTGGGTCGAAATTCTGTAATTTTACTTTTTGACTAATTTTTCGGAAACGAGCGATCGTATAACATTTTGGTTTGCAGTTGTGGGTAGAGCATTTAAATACCTTTCTTTTGATGTGCATTTTGATTGGGTGGGAAATAGTTTTGAAAATACTACTTTTTCGGCAATGGGTTAGCCCACGATTTTCTCGAAAAACTAAAAAAAAAATCATTTTTGAGATTTATGCATCAATTGAAAGGTGGGTCGATGCTCTGTATTTTAGTGAAAACCGCATCATGTTTGGAGGCTTGGTTGAGGAAATAGAGCAACCGAAAGATAATTTGTGATGAGCTGGGTCGAAATTCTGTAATTTTACTTTTTGACTCATTTTTCGGAAACGAGCGATCGTATAACATTTTGGTTTGCAGTTGTGGGTAGAGCATTTAAATACCTTTCTTTTGATGTGCATTTTGATTGGGTGGGAAATAGTTTTGAACATACTACTTTTTTCGGCAAGGGTTAGCCCACGATTTTCTCGAAAAACTGAAAAAAAATCATTTTTGAGATTTATGCATCAATTGAAAGGTGGGTCGATGCTCTGTATTTTTAGTGAAAACCGCATCATGTTTGGAGGCTTGGTTGAGGAAATAGAGCAACCGAAAGAAAATTTGTGATGAGCTGGGTCGAAATTCTGTAATTTTACTTTTTGACTAATTTTTCGGAAACGAGCGATCGTATAACATTTTGGTTTGCAGTTGTGGGTAGAGCATTTAAATACCTTTCTTTTGATGTGCATTTTGATTGGGTGGGAAATAGTTTTGAAAATACTACTTTTTTGGCAATGGGTTAGCCCACGATTTTCTCGAAAAACTGAAAAAAAATAATTTTTGTGATTTATGCATCAATTGAAAGGTGGGTCGATGCTCTGTATTTTAGTGAAAACCGCATCATGTTTGGAGGCTTGGTTGAGGAAATAGAGCAACCGAAAGATAATTTGTGATGAGCTGGGTCGAAATTCTGTAATTTTACTTTTTGACTCATTTTTCGGAAACGAGCGATCGTATAACATTTTGGTTTGCAGTTGTGGGTAGAGCATTTAAATACCTTTCTTTTGATGTGCATTTTGATTGGGTGGGAAATAGTTTTGAAAATACTACTTTTTTCGGCAAGGGTTAGCCCACGATTTTCTCGAAAAACTGAAAAAAAATCATTTTTGTGATTTATGCATCAATTGAAAGGTGGGTCGATGCTCTGTATTTTGGTGAAAACCGCATCATGTTTGGAGGCTTGGTTGAGGAAATAGAGCAACCGAAAGATAATTTGTGATGAGCTGGGTCGAAATTCTGTAATTTTACTTTTTGACTAATTTTTCGGAAACGAGCGATCGTATAACATTTTGGTTTGCAGTTGTGGGTAGAGCATTTAAATACCTTTCTTTTGATGTGCATTTTGATTGGATGGGAAATAGTTTTGAAAATACTACTTTTTCGGCAAGGGTTAGCCCACGATTTTCTCGAAAAACTGAAAAAAAATCATTTTTGTGATTTATGCATCAATTGAAAGGTGGGTCGAAGCTCTGTATTTTAGTGAAAACCGCATCATGTTTGGAGGCTTGGTTGAGGAAATAGAGCAACCGAAAGATAATTTGTGATGAGCTGGCTCGAAATTCTGTAATTTTACTCTTTGAGTAATTTTTCGGAAACGAGCGATCGTATAACATTTTGGTTTGCAGTTGTGGGTAGAGCATTTAAATACCTTTCTTTTGATGTGCATTTTGATTGGGTGGGAAATAGTTTTGAAAATACTACTTTTTTGGCAATGGGTTAGCCCACGATTTTCTCGAAAAACTGAAAAAAAATCATTTTTGTGATTTATGCACCAATTGAAAGGTGGGTCGATGCTCTGTATTTTAGTGAAAACCGCATCATGTTTGGAGGCTTGGTTGAGGAAATAGAGCAACCGAAGATAATTTGTGATGAGCTGGGTCGAAATTCTGTAATTTTACTTTTTGACTCATTTTTCGGAAACGAACGATCGTATAACATTTTGGTTTGCAGTTGTGGGTAGAGCATTTAAATACCTTTCTTTTGATGTGCATTTTGATTGGG